>NW_006494614.1:48161038-48165717 GCF_000325575.1 Pteropus alecto | reverse complement strand
TCTCCTCTCTTGATTCACTTATTTAAAGAGTGTTTTTCGCTTCTGCACAGCAAAAGAAACTGTCAACAAGGTAAAGAGACAGCCATCTCAATGGGAAAATATATTTGCAAGCAATGCCTCCGATAAGGGCCTAATTTCCAAAATATACAAAAAACTCATACGACTCAATAACAACAACAAAAAACAAATGATTCAGTCAAAAAATGGGCAGAGGACCTGATCAGATACTTCTCCCAAGAAGACATACAAATGGCTGTCAAATATTTGAAAAGATGCTCGACATCGCTAGCTATTAGGGAAATGTAAATCAAAACCACAACGAGATACCATCTCACACCTCTTAGAATAGCTGTCATCAACAGGACAAGTAATAACAAGTGTTGGAGAGGATGCGTAGAAAAAGGAACCCTCATACACTGCTGGTGGGACTGCAAATTGGTACAGCCACTATGGAAAACAGTATGGAGGTTCCTCAAAAAACTAAGAATTGATCCACTATATGATCCAGCAGCCCCTCTCTACTGGATATTTACCCCAAAGACTTGAAAAGATATATCTGAAAAGATATTTATACACCTATGTTTATAGCAGCATTATTCACAGTAGTCAGGACATGGAAGCAACCAAAGTGTCCTATGATAGATGATCGGATAAAGAAGATGTAGTACACATGTACAATGGAATATTACTTGGCTATAAGAAGAGATGAAATACTGCCATTTGTGACAACATGGATGGACCTCGAGATAATCATGCTAAGTGAAATAAGCCAGACAGAAAAAGTTGAAAAGCACATGATATCACTTACATGTGGGATATAAACCTAAAAGCAACAAATGAACAGGACAGACAGAGACTCATAGACATGGACAATGGGAGGAGAAGGGTGGTAGGTGGCATAAAAGGGGTCAAATATGTGGTGACAAATATATGGGCGGTGAACACACAGTGCAATATATATATATATGCCTTACTGTTGAAATATACGCTTAAAATTTACTGGATTTTGTTAACCAAGATTACCATGATAGATAGATAGATAGATAGAAAAATAGACCTAAAGTTGTTAAAACACTTCCTTAGCTCCTGTAAATGCTCATTGCTAGTTGTTGTTATTATCCTGATCATTAATATTAATATTAATGTCATTATTCAGTCCAAGGAAAGACCTTGGGATAAGGTGGTGAATGGTAAGGAAGAATAAAAAGTGCCAGCCCCAGGAGCATCCAGTAAAATTGGTGGGGGGGAACAGTGGAGGAGGAAAGGGATAATCAAACCAGAGAATTGTAAAATTCACACAAGAAGAACCAGGAGATGGAGCTCTGGGAAGTGGGTGCTTCAGGCAAAGAGTGTGGAGAAAGGGGCATGTTAGGTAAGGGAGAATAATAATTTCAACATACTTGACACATGATGAGAGGGAACGGAACCAGTATTACTTAAAACTGCCCAGGTAGAATTGAATGCACACCTAGGTCTGGGAAGTCATGCCATGAAAACACAGAGCAAGAAACTTGGGCTATAGTCCTGAGTCCAGAATAGACTTGCTACGTGACTTCTCAGGGATTCCTCCAGGCCTCTGTGTTGACGGTCACAGGAGATGAAAGGAATAAAGTGTTTTATTCCTTGTAGATCTCTCCCCTGCTCCTCACACACAGGTGGGTTGATTGTTACGTCAGCAGCAAGTATTCTCTGTATTTGAGATAACCACATAAATCAAAGTTCCTCCTCCTGATCTATCCTCTTCACTCCCCACTCCCAGCACTGGCCGTACAGCGAGGGACACTGCCCATATGATTTAAAATCCCTTCCTATTGTGAAGTTCTTTAACTGTAGTTTGTTTTCTGTTTTGTAGACACCAAGTCATTATATGTTTACGTGGTTTCTCCTGGATGGTGTTTCTGCAGTTTTCATCGTTTCCATATTTTATTTTCATTGGTAAGAATATATTTGTGATTCTAAATGAATTTTTCCCAGAATAAAATTATGAATGGTTCTTACAGAAAGCTAAAAACAAACAAACAAAAACAGTTAAACACTCTACCTGTAATCCTGAATGGCAAGTTCTCAGGAAGACAGGGTTAATATTCTGAACCTCTCATTTCTTCTCATGTTGCCTGTAGCTCTTCACACCCTTTCCACCTCCTCGGCATAAGACAATATTCTAAGGATGAAAACTCTCACTGAAGCTCAGTTAAAGCCTGTAACTGCAGATTCAGTGTGGATCAGTTGGGGGAGGACAGAGGTTAAACGCTGTCCAAAGCAAATGTCTCCATCTTCCTGCCTTCTACAAAACCAGACATGCAGGGTGCTGTGCAAAGAGCAGGTTCACAAACTGGGAAGGCTGGATTTCTGCCCTGGATTTGCCCCTTGCTCAGTGGATGACCCTGGGAAAATCACTGTGCTTTTCTAGGCCATAGTCTTTTTATCTGTCCAAGAAAATGACATTTAAGATTCCTTGCAGGCCAAATCCTACAGGGTTTTAAGGTTTAAGGCAAGAGAGAAAACATCCTGGAAGAATAATTTAAGCTAGAGGACGCCATGGTTGTGTAGACCTCACCATGCTCATCATTTCTTCTTTTGTGGGTTATCCGTTAAAGGGGGAAAGTACAAACGCTCTGCTTAAGTGAGAATATGACTGGATAATGTTTCTTTTTTGGCCACTGTCTTGGCTTATTGCCTTCTTCTGAAGTATTTGAGATTCATGGATAGTCTCCTTCCTTCCAGGTGGAAAGAAAACAAAGAAAATGTCTCAGAAAGCACCAGCAGTCACACAGGTAAAGTCAGAGGTCTAGCCCACTCCTACCCATTGCCTGCAGGTCACAGGGCCTGCTTTTCATGTTTGACAAGAACTGAAGGAGTGTGGGAAATTGGGGGTTTGGGACCAGGGAGAAATTGAGCTGTGTGGGCTGAGCACAGAGTCTGGATGACCCTTGACATCAGACTTTATTTTGGACCTCATTCTCTAGCAGTGAGACCCCTTCAAAGAAAATCAAATGTGGTGTTTTTGTGTTAATTTGTTCAAATATTCATTCATTACAAAGGCATTGAATATCCACTTTGGGCCAGGCACTCTGATAGGAACTGATGATGACTGAAAGCTGTCTGTGGAGGGTGGCCCCAGAGAGTGGAGAACTGGCCTACAGAGAGCAGTGAGGAAGCAGGGAAAAGTATAGCAATTGACACCACTGGGCCAGGAGCCTAGGTCCAGGATAGAGTGGCTTCCATACCATGCCGTTTTGATCACTGTCACTTTGTGGTATAATTTGAAGTCGAGCAGAGTGATGTCTCCAGCCTCATTCTTTTTTCTCAGGATGGCTTTAGCAATTCGGAGTCTTTCGTGCTTCCATACAAATCTGATGATTTTTTGTTCTATTTCTTTAAAAAGTGCCGATGGGATTTTGATGGGGATTTCATCAAATCTGTATAATGCTTTAGGTAATAAGGTCATTTTAACTATGTTGATTTTTCCAGTCCAAGAACATGGACTGTTTTTCCACTTCATTGTAGTTTTTTAAATTTCTTTAATAGAGTCTTATTAAAGACTCTATTATTCCTAGATATTTTATTGTTTAGGTTTATTCCTAGATATTTTATTCTTTTTGTTGCAATTGCAAAAGGGATCGTTTTTTCCATTTCTTTTTCTGACCATTCATTATTAGAGTATAGGAATGCTATGGATTTTTGAACATTGATTTTGTATCCTGAAACATCACTATATTTGTTTATTATTTCTAGTAGTGTTTAGTGGAGTCTTTAGAGTTTTCTATGTAGAGAATTATGTCATCCACAAATAGCGACAGTTTGTCTTCTTCATTTTCTACTCAGATGCCTTTTATTTCTTTCTCTTGCCTGATTACTCTTGCTAAGACTTCCAATATTATATTGAATAACAGTGGCGATAGTGGACAGCCTTATTCCTGATCTTAGAGGAAAGGTTTTTAGTTTTTTACTGTTAAGTATAATGTTAGCTGAGGATTTGTCATATGTGATTTTCATTATGTTTATTATGTACTTCTATGCCTATTTTATTAAGTGTTTTAATCATAAATGGATGCTGTATCTTGTCAAAGGCTTTTTCTACATCTATTGATATGATCATATGATTCTTATTCTTTATTTTGTTTATGTGGTGTATCAAAGAATATTTTTAAAATAATCTCCCTCAGTCCTGTTCATTGTTTACATAATCTTTTGCAAGAACCTATTTGGAAGGTGCACTTTTTTCCCCAGAGAATTGTGGATTTGGAAAAATCCGCAGACAAAAGTCTCATGTGCGGATGCCCTTGTATTCTTAGGTACAACTGTGAAGATGAGCGCTGTTACCTGGACCTGGCCAGGCTGAGAGGTGTACACTACATCACTTGGAGAAGGCAGAACAAAGTCTTTCCTCAAGATAAGGTAAAGTTCAATGGCAAAACTCACTTTGTTTTGCTTTTTAATTGTTTAAATTATCTAATTATTAATATGAAAATCTATGATCGAACTTTAATCCAGAGATGAGCTGTTCTCTGGAAGTGAGTTGTTGTATCTTATATTTGCAGATTAGGGGAAAAAGGTAATTAAGCACTCTATCTCTTTAATGTTAATAAGCCAACATCATGAAATTTGGGCCTAGAATGATCTATTAAATTATATATAGAAGGGATCAGCAAACTGTGGACCAGTGGACCAAATCTGGC
>NW_006494614.1:48157547-48158656 GCF_000325575.1 Pteropus alecto | reverse complement strand
ATTCTGTTCTTTTTAAGGGTGGCAATCTCTTTGCTCTGCTCATCTAGTTTTTCCAATTCCTGAAATTGTTGATATGACTCGTTTCTAAACTCATTGAGTTTTTTCAGAAGTATCATCCTGAATTCTCTGTCATTTAAGCTGCATATTTCTATGCATGTAAGCTTATTTTCTGGAGATATTTCACTTTCTTTCTGAGTTTCCTTGTCATCTTGGTTGTTCATGGTGTTTAATGGACTATTTCTCTGCCTGAGCATTAATGGAAGTGTATTCTGCTGCTTTTTCCAGAAAGTTTTATTATATAAAGTTCTCTCTCTACCTGTTGCAAAGAAGGCATTTTTCTTTTGGTTTCCTGTAGATGGCATCTAAGCGTCTTGGTTTATATAAAGCATCTAGCTTTATATAAAGCCTTTAAAAAAAATTTACTTATTTTAATTAGATTTAAGTATACAGCACATTGGTTAGACATCTATATAGTTCGTAAAACGATCACCTCAATAGCTCCCTTCCTCCCCTGACCCTCCACCTAGCCAATGTATTAATGCTAACTGCATTCCCTATGCCATGCCCCCCATCCCTGTGACCATCCATCGGGTACTAATTTGTACTTCTTTAACACTTCACCTCATTCTCCCAGCATCCCAAAACCCCCTCCCCTCTGTCCATCACCAAATTGTCCACTATATTTGTGAGTCTGTTTTTGATTAGTTTGTTCTTTTTATTCCTTAGATTCTGCATATAAGTGAAATCATATAGTGTTTATCTTTCTCTGTCTGACTTAAATACCTTCTAGGGCCATCAAAGCAATATCTTTTTTTGTCCCATTCCTTTTAGTATCTGTGTTTCTTTTAATCTGAAGTGAGTCTTTTGTAGGCAGCATATGTGCAGGTTTTTTTCTTTTTTTATCCATTTAGCCACTCTATCTTTTGGTTGGAGCACTTAATTCTTTTCCATTTGACGTACTTATTGATAGGAATGTAGCTTTTACCATTCTTTATTCCTGTTTTTGATACATGCTTTTCTTCTTAAGGAAGTCCCTCCAACATTTCCTGTAATACTGGCATGGTGCTGATAAATTCCTTTAGCTTATTTTTGTCTGGGAACATCTTTAT
>NW_006494614.1:48151391-48156548 GCF_000325575.1 Pteropus alecto | reverse complement strand
TAGAGTTGCCTCAAAAGACTACACCAGAAACTGAAGCCAGCTGCCTCCAGTGTGAATCTAGGCACTGCTCAGCAAGGAGCACCTGACTCACTGAGGATATACCTGGATTGGCTTGGGTAGGGCCGCGAGTTGGGGGAGGCGGAATTTCAAGAAATCTCCTGGGTGGAGTGACCTCTGTTATCTAGTTTGATGACATCAGGGTTATGGCAGTGCAGCGTCTGAGCACTGGTAAGGGGTAGGGCTCAACAGGGAACAATAGATACCACCGGCTCTTTTGTACAGAGCAAGTCTTGCCTTGGCCCTCACTCCCACAATGTCTCCCTATGAGTCCCTGGTGCCCCCTGCATGCAGCCGAATCAGCACTGGTGCTCACAGTGAGCAGGTCTGTCACCGCAAAAATCTGCTCGCGATGTGGTCCCTTTACTTTTAAAAGAGGTATCTGCCACTGCCAATGGCATGCCGCAGCCTCCGTCTCACTCAGCCGTGGGAGACCAGGCAGCCCCGTGTCCTTGCCCTGTCGTACCTTCTGCTGTTGCAGGATTTCTTGGATTTCTCTCTAGTTGTATGACTTGTTCATCTAGATCCCAGGCAATTTTTCCTTGCTGCTTTGTCCTTGTTTCAGTCGCAACTTTGATGTGGTCACCAGAGGAATAAACAGAGCCTCTATCATCTATGCCATTTTTTTCCCTCCTCTCAGAACCACATCAATAAAGTCTTAATAATGCTTTTTTTTTTCTAATTGATATTCAGTCATGCTTGCTGCCCTCAGTCTCAGTCCCTGTCAGTGTTAGCGACAGTTTCTGTAGCATTTGCACAGATTCCCCTGGAGCTCCACGGCGTTGTTTCGGAGGAAGTGCAGGGAGGGCCCCTCTGAGTTGGGTGATGAGAGCTGCAGCTCAGCCTCAGTTTTCCAACCCCGACTGGTAAAAATCAACTGTCGTTTCTCTGCCTCTGCCATTCCCGCTTCTTTGCTTTCTGTCCTGATATCTGGGCACTGCCGCTGGCTGCGTGTAGCTCACAGCTCTCTAAGGCAGGGCTGTTCAGAAAAATCACTGCACCTTCTCCCCTCCCCCTCTTTATACAAGGAGCTCGGCTGCGAGAGGTACCTTCTTTGTTTCTCCCATTTCGCCACCTGACACCCAGAGTTCTGTCCTGTGGTAGTTCTTATGCGCAGATTCCATGCTGAGACGTGCTAGTGTGCAGTTTGGGTGTTTTTTGTTGTTTTATATGTTCAACTTATTGTTGTTTCAAGGAGAGAGATCTGGGGATGTCTCTCACTCTGCCACGTTTCTGACATCACTCTGACTGCTTTTTAAGATTGTTCCTTTTATTACTGGTTTTCAGTAATTTGAATGGAGTTTACCTTGGTGCATATGACTGTTGTGTGTGTGTGTGTATGTGTATGTGTGTGTGTGTGTGTTAATTGTGCTTGGGCTTCGCTGAACTGCTTAGATCAGAGTATAATTTTCATCAGATTGGACAAATTTTTAGTTTTTATTTTTTCAAATACTTTTCTACCTCTACCCTCTTGCTGGGATTCTAATTTCATATATGTTAGATATTTTGATATATCCCATAGGTTACTTAGACTCTGTTTATTATGATTTTTAGCCTACTTAATTTTTGTGTTTCATTTGGATAGATACTATTGCCGTGTATATTAGTTTTTATTGCTGTGTAAAAGTGACAACAAAACTAGCAGCTTAAAACAATATAAATTTATCATCTCACAGTTTCATGAACTATGGTCCAGGGATGGGTTAGCTGGGTCCTCTGCGTAGAGTCTCACTAGGCTAAAATCAAGGTGCTGGTCTGGGCTACAGTCTCATCTGAATCTTAGCATCCCTTCCAAGCTCACAGATTGTTGGCAGAATTTAGTTTTTTTTATCATGTGGGACTGAAGTTTTCCCTGTTTTCTCGATCACTGTTAGCAGGATTTGGCTCTGAGCAACTAGTATTCACCTTCAGGTTCTAGCCATATGGCCCTCTCACAACATGACAGCTTCCTTCTTCAAGGCCAGCAGGATAATCTCTCTTATAGCCGAAGGATTCAGGAAAAGGAGAACAAAAGAAGCAAAATAACAGAAAAAACAAATATGGTAGTCCTGAATCCAACCAATTTATTAATTACATTAAATATAAATGCACCAAATACTCAAATATAGATTATCAGATTAGATAGAAAAAAAGAAGACTCAACCATATGATGTCTACAAAAGAATATTTAAAATACAAAAGTACAAATAGATTAAGTTGAACTCTGGGAAAATGATATGCCATGTAAACAATCAACATAGAAATAACATCTGAAAATACGGATTTCAAAGCATAGAGTATTACTGGAAACAAAGATTTCATAATGGTGAAAAGGTCAATATATCAAGAAGATAAAAATGTTATAATTATAACTGTGTATGTACTTTAATAACAGCTTCAAGACTGATTAAATAAAAACTGAATGAAAGAGAGATTAGAGCTGGAAATTTTAACATTCCTCTCTCAGTACCTTATAGAGCAACTAAACACAAAAAAATATAATCAGAAAGGATGTAGGTGTCTGAACAACTACCTTGACCTGACTGACATAAAACAGTATGCCCAACAACTGCAGTATATACAATATTTTCTAATGTACGCGACATGGCATATTTGCCAAAATAGACCACATGACAAGCCATAAAACACGTTTCAGTAAATAAATTTCAAATGACTGAAATCTTAAAGGGTATGTCCTATGATGACAAAATTAAATAAGAAATGAACATTAATATCTAGCTAAACTTCTAAATGTTGGAAATTAATGTATTTCTAAATATCCTGTTGATCAAGGGATAAATCACAAGGGAAATGAGAAAATATTTTAAATTAAAGGATAATGTATATACATCAAAATTTTTGGAGTACAGCTAACATAGGACTTAGAGGGGAATTTGTTACTTTAAAAGTTAGAAGGAAGAAAGGTTTAATATTAAGTTTCTACCTTAAGAATCTAAAAAAAAGTAAATTTTGCCTAAGGAAAAGGAAGGAAGTAATAAAGATATCAGCAATCAATGAAATTGAAAAGACATAAACAATAGAGAATGAAAAAAAAAGTTGTTTCTTTGAAAAAAAATAAATTGATAAGCTCTTAGCAAGATGAGACAGAGAGGGAGGGAGGATGGGAGAAAAGGAAAGAGAGAGAAATTGCCAATATGATGAATAATGAATGAAACAGGGAATGTCTCTATATCCTAGATGTAAAAAGGAAAATTATGAACATTTTTATGCCATTAAATTTGACAAATGAAGTAGACACATTCCTTGAAATACACAACTTGCCAGAACAGAGAGAAGAAATAGAAAATTTTAATAGCCCACTATCACAATCAATTTGTATATCAAGAAACATCACCACAAGAAAAGTTCAAGCCCAGAGAGTTTCATTGGTTAACCAAATATTTAAGAATAAATATTTAAGGTGTTTTCTTGGCTTTGTATGTTATACAGTTTTTAATTTGTCTTAAGTAAGAGGCAAGCTCCATTACTAGAAGTATCCATCTATTTTTCCTATCAGTCAGAAAAAAATTAATTTTTTGAGCACTGACTATTTGATAGACACTTCTGAGCACTTTGTATGTAGTAGTAAGTAAGACAAAGTCTCTGACCTTAAAAAGCCCCCATTCTAATAGAGGATGTGTTCATTTTCCTATTCAAACTGATTTAGAAGCAATAGTTGTGAAATGCGTGAACTTTAAGTAAACGTTAGTCACTGTCTTTTGAAGGTTTTCATGGGGAGCTAGAACCTCACACAATAGACTCTTAAACTCCAGCACTATGCTGAATTGGAGGACCATGATAAAGTCTGCACAAAGTTTGGGGCAGGGCAAGAACTAGAGGGAAAGAATATGAGATGGTAAGTGAGGGACTAACATTTTAAAGATTTCACCGCATGAATGGTTAAGATGGGAAAAGTGACATTTGAGGCATCTGCATTTTTGTCTTTTCTGTCCCACAGATACTGAGAGTATAGGCCTCGAAATGGGAAAAAGTGAGAATCAAAAAGCTTCGAATTTATCCATTGAGCCTCCCTCCAGAGTTTCGGAAAGCCCTTGGACTCGGAAAGCCATCTACCCACCTTTACCCAACAGCATTAGCAACTACCCAGGCCCTCGTCAGTTTTTAGTAGCCCCCAAGAAGATAGACAGTAAACCAGAGCCAGACAATGAACCCCTAAAATCACTGATGCCTGCAAAGGATGATGTTAGACAACTAATACCCTCCGAGGCCTTGGAATCCATCCTAGCACCCACCTGGGAGGCCACCAGAGAACCCACCCTTCAAACTGCATTGCCTGCTTTGACGCCAAATGAAGCAACAATTTCCTCCATAGAGGTCCTTCATCCTGAAACACAACACCAAAGTACTTCCACTATTGAATCCTTCCCAAGAAACACAGTTTCCACCACATCTGACATGTCCTTATCCTCCTCTGGGTTCTCCTCAAAGAAAAATTAATTGCAACTTGCCCCCTTCATCCTCTTCTCTGTGCTTAAGGTTGGTGATGGTGGGAAGTGATCAAGAAAGGAGTACGGAAGATCCGTTGAGGCTCTCAGGAGAACCATTCTGGACTAGTCTCCCTATTATAAAGAATGTACCTCCAGGGGATGGGCAAGGGGAAAACAATTATGGTCCTAGAGCTGGAGCTGGTGGTTCTCTGGGTGACACAGGGTTTGTCTCTTCCTAACCATTCGTAGTATTCCCTGCTAATGGAATGGCTGTGGTGAACATCAGCATGTAAATAAAGGCAGCCTTTCAGGAATGCAGAAAGTAAATGGTATCTTCTTTGGACCTCTATGTGATCGCTCGGGTGGACAAAGACTAGGGGATGAATGCAAAAATGATGCCATCATGAGTTAGAAAATGAGAGGTGTCATGGGCACGAGTCAGGGGCAAAGATCTCACCCACATGCACATTCTAGGATCTGGTGTGCAGTAGGATGCTTCCCTATAGGTTGCCAATGGCTGATTCCTCAATGGAGTGATGGGCAGAACCCAATGCCCACCCAATGGCCCTAGGCCTTGAAGGGACACTAGAGCTTAGAACAAGCATCTGGAGCCCCTTCTGTCTGGGAGCCCAGTGTTAGAAGCAGTGAATTTAGTTCCAGCAGGTGGCCTTCA
>NW_006494614.1:48130487-48151375 GCF_000325575.1 Pteropus alecto | reverse complement strand
CTTTCTCTGGGCTTCAGCATCCCCATCTATATGATGATGGTATAGGGGCAGGCTACCACAGCACCTTCCTTCTGGCTCAGATATATCCTGGGCTGACTGTGGAGTCATGTGACCATTGGTGAGACAGGGCTGTCTCAGACAGCCACATGGTCATTCCAGAAAGCAGGGCTACCTGGTTCGGGGCCTCCAGTTCGCAACCAGCCCCTCCCTCTCCCACACAGCCAATTGGAGAGAATAGCACTCCCCATGGGCACCTTGTCATTGGGCACCTAAATGCAGATGACCTAAGACACTTGAGTGTGAGGGCAACCAGGATTTGCTTGCTCTGCTTAAGTATTGGAGACCCTGAGGCAGATGACAAACATGCCCACTTCAGGGGGATTCTCCAGTTACTTCTCTTGACACTCATCCCAGCCAAAGCCCCAAATCACACCTTCCTGTCTGAAGCCCCCACCCCAGACCTCCCCAGGTCATGTTTAAACTTGGTCGTTCCATCTGGTCAAAAACATTTTACAGGCACGCACTGGATGTAAGGATTTAACCCAAAGCAGCATTGTCCTTGGGGTTCCTGGTGGTCTCTTGATGAGCCAAGGAGACATTTCTGGCAGGATGCAAGGGCCACTCTGGCTCCACTGGCCCTAGTTAAGGCCCAGAAGCCAGTCCCTCTAGATCCCCAGTCCATGCACATTTACATCCTTATCTCCCAAGCTGATGTCCAACATTTCTCCGCAACCGGTCCCTTTCAAGCACACCTTGGGTTCAGGCACCGCTATCCCCAAACCTGAACCAGCTTGGCCCTGTACACACAGACCAGGGAGATGGTTATACAAGCCACCTGCACACACAAATGGCCCTGTCCAGGCCCCACAATCTTCCCCTCTCTCTGCCCTCCCCACAACAAATACACTCTAGGGCCAGAAGGTGAAACATACGGTTTATGCCCCAAGATCCTCAGGGAGCAGGGGCTCGGCACTCACACTACAATATATAAAAGTGGTCTGTCTCCCTCACCCCAGCTGAGGATCCTGGAGTTTGGGAAATTAAACCAGTTCCTTAGGTGTCAGATATTCTTTGCTGGGTTGGTTTGATTTTGCTCCCAGTATGGAGAACTAGGTTGTCTTCTTGATTCCTGTCTCAGTGGTGCACAGAAAGTGTAAGGAGGTCGCGTGGTAGGGCTGGTCTGAGATGAGAAAAGCATCTAAGGAGAACTGGGTCTAACAACTGGGAAGGCCACAGCAAGCCAGGACCAGATCCAACCCAGGCTCCTCAAGGGCGGCTGGAGGGAAGTTCTGTATTCCAGCTGGGACACCTCACTGGAAGAAGGGCCGGAGGCCGAGCTGGTGCAGTCACTGGTAGCCAGCCAGTCCTTCCTCCCTGCCTGGATGGAATAGTTCTTCCCCCAGCTGCAGAGGTAGCTGATGGGCCTGAGCCAGCTGCTGCCCAGGGAGCAGGCGCAGAGCCAGTGCCACCTCTCCACTGTTCACTTGCCACTCCTGGAGCCCCGCTGTTTGCTCATAGCTGTGAGCATCTGGCTAATATAGGAAGTCAAGAGGTCATCCATCTTGTAGCCCTGGAAACAGTGGTAAGAAGATAAACAGCACACGCTAGGACAGGGCCAGCCCACTCAGACCCAGAACACAGCTCCCAGGAAGCCCTGCAGTAGGCAGAACCCTGGGCAAAGGCAAATCCTTTCCCACTTTGGACTCTGTCTCCCCAGCTGCACAGCTGAAGGGTTGGATTCATCCAGCTACATGTCTAAGGTTCTAAGCTGTTATGACCCCACTTACCTCCTGGGTCCTTCAAATCCTGGATGCCTACCTCTAAGAGTGACTCTGAAGGCTCTACCAGTTGAGTTATGCCTTGGAAGTTGAGCTCAGTCCAGGAGACCTCATTGCTACTGGTTCTACTGTTGAACTCAGGGGCTGAAAGCTCAATTCCCAGATACTGAAGGCACTTAAAACAATAGTTACCAAATGAAGGGTCTGCTCCTCAGCCCCAGATTAAGCCTCTCCCTCAAGACCTAAGCTGAGCCTTAAACTGACCTGACCTTGGCCCCAGCCTAACCCTCGATCCTGATCCAGGCCAAGCAACCCACTCCTCATGTTTGTTCCAAGGGCTGGGAGAGGATGAAGCTGCAGGTGAAGCAGGGGAGCCCACCAGGCCCGGAAGGAAGAGCTCTCACCAGTGACGTCTCACAGAGCAGTTTGCTCCCGCGCACCAGGTTCCCAATGGTGATGTGGAAGTAGGTGTTGCCGCTGCTCCAGTTGGAGATCTTGGTGAAGGGGTGAGTGGTCAAGATGTCCTAGAGGAACAGAAAGTCTGAAGCTGCACAGCCTTGGCCCACCCTCTGGCCTCACTCCCCTTGGCCCCAGCCCATGGACACCACCCATATGACAGGCCTCGGCTCTCAGATAAGAGAAGGGACAAGAAGGTAGAGGACAGCTCTGCCATGGAGCTGCTGTGGCAGGCAGGTGCCTTCCCCCTCCATGCCTTGGTTGCACCGGCTTGCAGGATACCCAGGGAAGTCCAAGAGGCTGTTGGGCACATGGCACTGGGATTGGAAATGTAAGAGGCCTGAAGGAACTGAGATGGGTTTCAATGAGCTGGTCCAGGGGAAGTTTGAGGAAAGCGACAGGAAGACAGGATAGAACCTTGGAGAGCAAGGTAAAGAAGCAGCCCACAGAAGTCTCTGAAGATGACCAAGAGAGAAAAGTGGGCACATGAAGCCAATGGGAAGATGGTGGTCATTGGCACCTGTTGCCAACAGTCCAGGTGTACCCCTCTTGTGCACATGGTAGAACTGTGCTTCCTGGCCCCTTCGGTGAGGACTGCTCTGGCCCATAAATATGAGCAGCAGTTACCCCAGCACAGCCTGCCATCCTGACCAAGACGAGCAGAGAGCATTTTGGAAGGATCAAGTGGATGGCAGCGTCCAATGATGTCGAAAGTCTAAGTACTAAAAAGGGTTCATTGTATTTAGTAATAAGGTATTTGTTAGTAACTCTAGAAAAGCTATTTTGACAGAGCAGTAAGGAAGCAGACAGAGCAAACACAGGCAGCCTCTCAAGATGTGTGGCCAAGAGGGCAGATGAAGTGAAGATGTTGGCTGGCAGGGGCTTTTGTCGGCGTGCAGACAGAGCAGCCTGCCCCCGCCCGCTCTTTCCTGTCAACGCTCACCTTGGTCCTGGGATCAATGAGGCTGACCCCATACTTGTTGATAGCAATTAAGAGGATCTCAGGGAAGTTTGGCTCCGTAGTTTGCTAGTAAAGAAAGCGAAAAATCATCAGATGGGGGACCCAGAGCAGGGGTGCATTTGGGACGGGAATGAATACGTCCCCAGCTAGCATTAAGTCAACCTCTCCTGCTACCTACTTGGTGCCAGGGGTGCAGCGGTGCTGGCAGCCCTGCCACAATCTCACGGTTTCCACCTATGCTGGGCCCTCAGTGCTGCCGAAAATCTCTTAATGGGTCCCCAAATGAGCCCCTTTTCCACCTCCCTAGCAGTGGTTTCATCCCTTCTCTCCTCCTCTAGGAGTCTCTGCTGTCTCCTCTCTCTCAGCCCAAACATCGCTCATCTTTAAAAATCCTCCTCGAACCTGAGACCTGCCTCCAGCTATCTACCTGTTTCCTGCACAGCCAGGCTTCTCTAAAGGCCTCCCTAGGTGTGTAACAAGGCTGTCCTCTCCTCTCCATCTGGACCTGTCCCCTCATCCTCTCAGAGCAGCCTCTTCACCATTCTTCTGCCTCTGGTCTTGCCCCTCAGATCCACCCCCTACCCTCCAGTCAAAATGGGCTTCTGCCCATTATCCTCGTTCAGAACCCTCCAAGGCTGGCCACCACCAGCAGGAGGAAACCCAGCCCCCTTGCCTGCTTGCCAACCTGCCTTTCATCACAATCTGCTCACCTCACACCTTATGCCTGTCCACACTTAACCACTTGCTCTTCCTGCCCAGGCTTGAGCTCTCACACTTCTGGGTCTTTGCTCATGCTAGGCCCTCTGCCAGGAAAACTCTCCCCTGGGTCTTCCAAGAAATCTCAGATATTGCCTCCTCCAGGAGGCCTCCTCAGCCTTCACAGTCTGGGTGGGCCTCCCTGGCTCTGCCGCCTTGACAAAAGCTCCCCACAGTTTATCCTCCATGATTCTGACCTGTTTACACATCTGCCAGGCTGAGCTGCTGGCCCTTCTCTTTCCCAGGACTGAGCCCAGGACTCAGTATTTAGCCGAGATCCTTAGCTGAGACAAGGTTGAAGGGCTTCCCTCATTTCCTTGCCGGGGCCAGCAGCAGAGGCCATCGCTGTTTCCCATAGTCCTGGGGGGGAGTCTCTGTGCCTTCTCATCCCCGCTCCTCACCCCCTTCCTCCTCTCTCAGAAGCTACCCACAGCGTACCTTCACCTCGAAGAAAGCTGAGCCGAAGGTGGGCCACTTGAAGATGAGCTTCAGGAAGGCCAGCTTGGCCTCTTCCTTGGACTTCCCTGCGTGCTTGTTGAAGTAGGCTACGATGGACTGCAGGGGGAGGGTGGGTTAGAGCCCCCTCCCCTGCCACTCCTGTCCCATCCGCACTGTCAGCAGCTGTCATTGGCCTTGGAGAGGGGTCCTGGAGGCCATGAGGGGCTCCCCACTTTATCCCAGTTAATGGACTCCTGGCCTCCCTTTCCTCCCCCAAGCAAGTGGGCCAGAGAGTATCAAGTCGAGTCACTGTGGTAACCAAGACAGGGCAAATTACTGACAAGTGGCCAGCGGAATCCTCTGCCTGAAAGACTGGAGACAATAGCAGGTGGAAGGGAGAATGTGACAGAGACCTTATCAAATACAGGGCCACAGGAGACACTTCCCTGGGCTGCTGGCCAGCACCTGCCCCCTTGACCCCTGGGGTACCCAGGGGGCCATTGCAGGCAGATCCTATTCCCACTGCCTCTGCCATGCTCACCCGCTTCCAGTCATCAGGTGAGACTTGCCGGATGAGGTCCTGGGGCACCAGCTCCCGTAGCAGCTTGGGGATACTGGGGAAGTAAGACTTGTCCTCCTCAAACTTGACTCTATAGATCAGTGCCCCCAACTGCAGCACCTCCTCCCGCGTGCACTTGTGGTAGCCTCGGAGATACTTGGGCAACTCCTGCCAGAGACAGAGCAGTTCACAGGTGGGGAGGGACCTGGAGGAAGCAGGCTTCTTCCCTCCCACTCCAAGGCAGAGTCTACTGCCTTACCCCACATCGAGGCCCACCCACTTCTCCAGCCTCAGCTGACGCTGCTCCTTAAGAGGAGATGGCACAATATAGGGAAGTAGCAATTATGTCTACACAGATTCAGCACATTGCAGTTTGAAAACAGCCCACCTCCCCACCACCTATCTCCCTATTGATAACCATCTATCCATCTACCACCCAGCCATATCGGTCTATCCACTCACATCCATTTCCCATCCATTTCCCCATTTGTCCACGATCAACTCACCCATCCTCCTATCCACCTACCCATTTACTCACCCATCCATAAATTCACTCATCATCCATCCTTCCAGCCATCCATTCACAGAGTCACCCATTCACCTATTCACCAGTCCATCAAGCCAACAAATATTTATTGAGCACCTACTATAAGCCAAGCCCTTTAAGCAACAACATGTACCCTCCCTACTCTCATGGAACTTATAGTCAAGGCAAGAACAGATATTATCACACCAAATCAATGTATAATTCCAGTTTTTGAAGGAATTGTTCTCAGTGCTGTGAGGACATAAAACAAGGTAACCTGATCCAGTCTTCGGGACAGGAAGACTTTCTTTAAGATAAAATGATTGCAAAAAACAATAAGTGTTGGTGAGGGTGCGGAGAAAGGGAACCTTCATACATTGTTGGTGGGATTACAAATTGGTACAGCAGCTATGGAAAACAGTATGGAGGTTCCTCAAAAAATTAAAAATAGATGTACCTTTTGACTCAACAATTGCACTTCTGGGTATTTATCCAAAGAAAACCAAAACAATAATTTGTAAAGATCTATACTCCCCAATATTCATGGCATCACAATTTACAATAGCCAAGATATGGAAGTAACCTAAATGCCCATCGACAGATGATTGGATAAATTATGGTTCATATATACAATGGAATATTACTCAGCCATTAAAAAAATGAAATCCTACAATTTGCAATGACATGGATGGACCTAGAGATTATTATGCTGAGTGAAATAAGTCAGACAAAGATAAATAGCATATGATTTCTCTTATATGTGGAATCTAAGGAACAAAAAGAAGAAACTAATCAAAAACAGACTCACAAATATAGTGGACAATTTGGTGACGGACAGAGGGCAGCAGGGGTTGGGTGGCTGGGAGAATGGGGTGAAGGGTTAAAGAAGTACAAATTGGTAGTTGATAGCTGGTCACAGGAATGGGGAGCACGACATAGGGAATGCAGTTAGCATTAATATGATGGCTAAGTGGAGGGCTAGGGAGGGAGGAAGCAATTGTGGGGATCATTTTATGAACTATATAGTTGTCTAACCACTGTACTGTATACTTGAAACTAATTTAAATAAATGAATTTTTTAAAAAATGATTTAATTCACATCTGAAAGCTCGGTGGGTAAAGAGGGAAAGAACTGTGGGTAAAGAGGGAAAGAACTGTGGGAAGAGCATCCCAGAAGAGAGAACATCACTGAAGCTCTGTGACAGACTTGAAAGTTTGGAAAAATGTACATGGAGTGAACTGAGCAAAGGGATGCTGGATACAAGACAAGGCAGCAACGTAGATAGTGGCACCTCCATGTAGGGCCACAGTCAGGATTTGGGAATAGGAAGGGATATAGGAAGCCACTGAGAGGATCTGGAAAGTATGAGGACCACCCTGTGGAGAATGGATTGAAGGGGGACAAAAACAGAAGGGGGAAATCAGAGAAAAGGTTACTGGCTTCATTCGGATGGTAGGGGTGATGGAGACGTGGATGGATTTGAGAGATCTTCAGGAGATAAAGTCAGGTAAATGATTTAGGATGTGGGAGGTGAGGGAGAGAGAGAGATCAAGGCCGACTTGGGTTTCTTCCTTGTGTCAACTGGTAGTTGACCTCGCCATTCACTAAATGGGCAACGCAGGGTGAGGGTGGGGAGAGGCACGGGGGAGAGGTAGATCCTAGATTTGAATGAGGACAGCCCTTCTGACTCCCAGGCCAGGGTTCACTCTACCATGGCAGCCACCGTCCCACCTCCCCCGCCCTTCCCAACATCCTGGCTTGTCTCTCCCACAGAATGGCAAACCAGCTAGCCCAGAAAAGATCACTGAGTCTGCAGTCACAAAGACCTGGAATCAAACCCGAGTCCCTTTGGCCCTGTTGTCCATATTACATCACTTGATTTCTCTGTGTCTCAGTTTCTCCCTCGGTAAAATGGGAACAACACGCCTACTTCTTGAGGTTTGTTGAGAGGAAAGAATGAGTGAAAAATATCAGACACGTAATAGAGGCTCAACATGTGAGCCTTCCTCCTGCTTCCTGCAAGCACATGTCTGTGCTGGAAAATATTTACAGATTCATCTGAGGCCTCAGATATACCCAACTGTAACAGCAGAACCTTAAATTCAGAGGACAGCCCCTCACCAAGGGAAGGGCCTGAACAGATGGGATTTGGGAGCTCAGAAGAAACAGTCAAGCCCCTGGGGGCTAGAAGGTTGAGAAGATCTGAGAGGTTGGGCCACTGCCGCCACCCACCCACCCCACCACCCACCCTAGAGGGTCCCAGGAGAAATCTCTTCAAGGATGTGCTGTTAGTGGCCCCTCCCCTGGCAAGGAAGGACAGCAGGCCTCTGCTTTCACAGTCACAGCATATAAGGTCGCCATGCGTGGGGGCAACAACAGCAGAGAGGCACTGGGCATATCACCTGGTAATAGTGGAAGATGGAATCGGCCATGGGGTCCTTCCCTGGCACCGTGGTGGTCCACAGCTTCTTCATAAAGAATACTTGGTAGGTGAGCGAGGGCACGATTCCTGTGGCAAAGGGCAGTCAGTCACCTGGAGGGTCTGGGTACAGAGGGGCACCCATGTCCAGCACCAGCCCCTTGGGTACCACCCAGGTGGGCCTTGCGGTGTGGCCCTGAGCCAGCACCCGCCCTGCTCCAGGCCTCAGATGATCCCAGGACCCAGCCTCACATTACCATCCTTGACCGGCCGTGCTTTCTTTATCCAGTCTGTCAAGTGTCGAACGAAGTCGAAGAAGAAGTCGTTCTCAGGGACGCTGATGACCTAAGGACATGGCCATTCTGATCCACTCATTTTAGTTTGAGCAACACTGAGTTTTCTGACTTTCCCACCCAAGGCCCTCCTGGTGGCTCCTTCTCCATAAAGACTCCCACTGGCAACCAGAAGGGCAGAAGAGGCGTCGCATATCAGCCCACCTTGCACCAACGGCACCTACTGAGTGTCTCTAGAATACAATCTGCCTAGAGTGACAATCATTCCATTCAGTCCTTCAGTTAAAACCCACTGAGTGGCACACGAGAGCCCATGGCCGAGAACGAGGCCCTTCCCCCGCCTTAGATATCGTCTGGCATCCATGTCCTGCTCCTCCTGCAGGCTCTCAGCGACCCCGGTCAAGGACCTCACTGAGACTACCTCTGGGTCCCCAGTGTCCGGCACAGGGACAGCCATGAAGTGAGGAGGCAGACATGGACACACAGGGAACTGGGAGCGAGCAGCAGAAGCGGGCATCCGGTCTGCCTGAGCGGGTCAGGAAAGCCCCACGTGGGCAGCGGCTTTCACATTGGGCCTTCGATTCCCATGGACAGAGAAGTGGGGGAGGACTATGTGGGATGGTGGCAGCGGCCTGCCCTCTGGAGTCACACCCACCTAGAGCTGAGTCCCTGCCGTGCGACCTTAGATAAGTTCCCTAACCCTTCTAAGCATGAGTTTTGTGTTCTATTAGGTTGGGATGATCACTCTTCGAGAGTTATTTTGAGGGTTAATTGGCCTCGGCATGCCAGCTGAGGGACCAGATCAAATATGGAAAGTGTCAGGGCAGGGTGAGGAGCCTGGAGCACCCAGAACATAGAGTACCACATGGCTCCCGAGAGTCTGAGCATGCTGTGCAGTGCCTCAGAAGAGAGATTTGGGGGCAGCCGTGACACATGAGGGGGCCATTGCAGGGATATGAGAAGGAGATGGGCACACGCAGATGCTGCGTGCAGGAGTGCCCCTCTCCCCCTCCCCCCTCCCCCTCCTTCCATCTCACTCCTCCCCCACTGCTGCCCCATGAGCTGCCATGGCTCCAGCAAATTTCTCAACAGATAGACCAACAGCAGGCGGATAGAAGGCAACGACCCACCACCCACCTTGTCTGCAATTTTGACAAAGAGGCTGAATCCCTCGGAGGACTTGAGGAGCAGCCGAGCGGCGATGTTCTGGCAGAAGTCCTTGGCCTTAGTGCTGGACTCCACCTCGAAGGCCTGGGGGGTTGGCGGGGTCATCACTTGGCTCTGGCAGGGCCTCTTGAGACCCTCTGGCTGTGACTCCAACTAGACTGAGTCCCCTCCCATGCAAGACAGCCCCGCCCCCCAGGGGGCGCCCTGTGGGTCCAGAACTGGGCACAGTGTTTAAGAAAAGGAAAAGGCAACTCCTGTCTGGGTCTTTCCAGATTGTGTCCTGCCCAGCCCTCCAAACAGGACTCGGCCTTGGCCTTTAAGGTCCTGGCCCTGGCTGGACAAGCATGAGTGATGGCAGAGGCCAGGGGAGCACAGACAGCACCGGTGATTGGAAGGAGAGAGACTGGAGGAAGAGGAAAGCAAATTCCAGAAAAGGGGAGGAGAAAAGATAGAGGGGAAGCAGCCCAGACTGGGGTGGGAGGAATCGAAGAGGAAAGCAAATTCCAGAAAAGGGGAGGAGAAAGCAGCCCACACTGGGATGGGAGGAATCAGAGAGTCTGGGGAAGTTCGGATGGAGGGAGAAATGCAACTGAGGGCAGTGGGGAGTGGGGGGACCTGCTCTATGGAACCTTCCACTGGAGGAGACAGGAAAGGATCTTAGAAAGTTTTTCTGTCTTTGTGACAGGAATCCTATCGTGGCATTTCTGAGTCTTGTCTCTAGACAAGTTTTAAAACTGCTTTTCGAGCTAAAAGTTTTGATGTTGGGCTCGTTTATCTGAATGAGATAGGAAGGGGTCTGTAAGAAAGTGGGCTCAAGGCAGTAGGGGAGGCCTGGGGCAGGGGGCAGGCGGGCCTATGCCCAGGAACAGAGCTGGCGTCAGGGAGGCGGCACAGGCGTAGAGCTCGGCTCAGAGGGAGGAAGCGCTTCTCTCTAAGGAAGGCTCCTCAGAGAGAGGGAGACATGACCTCAGGCTGCTCAAGGAGGCTGGAGGTTGGACCAGGAAGCCAGGGGCTCCTGACCCGGGGAGTCTGTGGCCTCTTGACTGAGCCCTGACTCCACCGTGGGCAGGAGGATGGAGGCAAGTGTGGGAATGGCAAGAGAGAAGCATCAGGTCTGCTCCCTGTGTCCCCGAGGGAGTCTGGTCACTCAGGGGCATCCACGGACCAAGAAGCCAGCAGCCCTCACCTCGTCAGTGTCGTCAGGAAAGTAGACCTTGTGGAAAATCTGGGTGGTTTTGTGCTGGATGGCCTCCACCTCCACCAGGTGTGGGGGATACTTCCGGGACCCATTTCTAAACACCATGAGGTGGGGAAAAGAGAGAAGGACAAAGTCAGGAACCTGTGGGTTCGTGGGGCCAGGGGTAGCAAGGAACAGAGGGAACTTTCAGAGACAGACCCACTTCTATTCCCTGTCCATCACTTCCTACCAGGCGACAGTCACTTAACTTCTGAGAGCCTCCAGTTGCTCTTCTGTACAATGGAATACCAGCACCCACCACATAGGGCTGTGGAGGGGACCAAACGAAGCAAAGGATGCAAGTGAGCTTCGTGGAGTGCAAAGTTCAGTCAGGTGTCTGCCTCCCCAGCAGACTCGAAGGTGTGAGCCAAGCCCTTCTAAGCAGCCAGACTCTGGAAATGTGTCCAGAATGGGCAGTGAGCACTGCAACCTTTGTTTAGCTGGCAGCTGTGGTATCCCAGGGATGGGCCCTGACTGCTGTGCGGTCATGCCCTTATCCCCAAGGGACTTGTCCCACAAGCTCATGTGGCCGGGAGCCCATCCCAGTGCCTGCCCCCACCAAGCTCTGTGCCCGCTGCCTCTGCCCCATGCAGGTGTCCGTACCTTAGGGCTTTCTGGAGCCGCTGCAGGCAGTCGATGGCGAGTGGGCAGTGCTTGCGGGACTGCAGGAAGCGCTGTACGTGGGGCAGGAGGATGTTGCTGGGCGGGAAGAGGCCTGTGCACAGCCAGAGCAGCTCCCAGCCCCGTTCCTCGCTATACCTGCAGGAGGAGGTGTGGTGTCCAGCAAGGGTACAAGGGTCTGAGCACCCCCAGTGGCCACACACCCCTCGGCTCCTCACCATGGTAGCCCATGGTATAGCACATGCCCTGATCCCCACCCGTGTCTGAGGACCAACATGGGCCCACTTTCCTGACCATTACTGCTGGTCAGCCAACCTGTGCAGGGCCACATGGCTGTGTCGTTGCCAGCCACATAGAGATGATCTGCTCATGCCAGAACGAAAATCAGCTATGTCGCCAAGCGCTTCGTTTGGTTCAGCTAAGATTGTTTTTCTTAGCAAGACTTTCCTTTGAAAGAAGCAGTATGTGACTTATATTCTGGCAGAAGCTCTTCAGCTCATCTATTCCTTGAGTAGCACTGAATTTGACCAGCCCCTGGGCTCCCTCAGGCACCAATGGGAGCTGCTTGGGACAGACAGGAGGGAAGCTTGGAAGGCTTTTAGAAGGAGGTGGCATTTGGGGTTTGAAGGATGAGACAAATTCTGATACGCAAAGGAGATGAAAGGTTTTCCTGGCTGTGGGCGCAGCATGCACAAAGGTTTGTCAGTGTGAAAAGATCTGATGTATGGCTCGATGGTGGATTTGAGTAAGAGATGTAGAAAGTGCCAAGGCTCGGGACGGAGTTGGGAGTCTAGGCCTAAGGGAAGATGGTGGGGCATCTCTCAGGCTCTGAGACTAGCTCAAGCCTGACTTCTCACTCCTGCCATGGTCTGCCCAACAGGGAGGAGAAGGTGACACCCTCTGGGGCCCAACACCTTTAGGCCATGAGATTTCAGCCAGAGCTTCCAAATGACAGCCAGCCCAGCACAGGCCAGGGATGAGACACTTGCTCAAGAGCTGAACCTGCAGGCAGCTGGTGTAGTCTGGGGTGGGGGAGGCGGAGGTCCACAGGAGGCCCAGGCAGGGAGTGACAGGAAATTAGAAGGAGCTGGGTCTGTTAGACTTGGAGGACAGACTCAGAAGGCACAGCCACCACCTCTTGGTTCTTGACCCCCCTGAGACAGAGCTAAGACGTGAGGGGGCCTGAGCGAGAGAGGACCGCGGCCAGGCAGAGCCAGTGCTGCTTTGGGAGGGAGGGAGCTCCCCATCACAAAGGGTGCATGACCTTTAAGATTCCCTTCAGCTGGGAGCACTAGGGGTGGGGGTGGGGGGCTACGCCTCACCTGCCCATGACTCCAGGCTCACCTGATGTGGTTGTCAGTCAGCTGCTTCAGGATCTGCACATACACCTCGTCCTTGAGGGGTTCAGCCTTCAGGGCGCCCTCAAAGATCTGGTCAGTGAGCTCGTTGACGGAGCGCGTCCTCTTGGATGGGTAGTCGCCCATGTACTTGAGCATGGGTGGGGAGCCGTCAAGGAAGTGCTCATGGCTGAGGGGGAGCGCTGGCCTGGGAAGCAGGAGGCTACCTCTCCTACAGGGCCTGCCTCCTGATCGTGTGGCCCTGGGTTCAGGCCTCTCACTCAGGAAATAGGCATGATCTGCCCACCCTACTCTCCATGCCCACCACCCACCTTCTCTCCTCAATCCTCTAGCTGCCTCCTCAGGCTCCCAACCCCCTATCCAAAGTCTTCACAGCAACCAGGATGCACTGTCCAAATCACTAATCTGACTGTGCCATCCCTTGACCAGTGGTTCCCCATGGCCTTGGGACACAACCCAAGCTTCTTAACAGGACTCGGGGACCCTACATGAGTCAGCCCATGTCTTTGGGTTCCCTTCTTGAATCTGCCCTCCAGCAGGCTGAATTATCTTGTGCCCTCAAAACAGCCCTGCTCGGTTTTGCCTCAGGGGCTTTGTGCACGCTGCTCCCTCCGTCTGGAACTCCCCCACTCTCCTCCCCTTTGGCTGCCTAAGGCCTACTCAGTTTTCAGGTCTCAGCCTGGATACCACTTCCTCCAGGAAGCCCTCCTCCAAGGCCGAGTCAGGTCTCTGTGCTGCTGGCCCTATCAGAGCACTGACCCCAGTCAGCATATCTCCCCTCTTAAATATAGGCACTATGAGGCCAGAGACGAAGTCTGGTCACCTCCGTGTCTCCACACCTGGTTCAGCTCATGGCACAGTACACATCTGTCAACCAAATGACAGGGTCAGGGGAGATAATGGGTAAGGTGACCACTTATACACTGTGAGATATCAGACACGTGGATGGAGCCAGTCCCTCAGCATCCCTCCCTCCACATCTCCCCAAAACCCAGCTGGGCGCTCAGAAGGAAGTAGGTATCTAGATGAAAACTCTAAAGGCAAGGTCCTGACACCACCCCACCCTGAAGTCCCCTCCCTGTGGCCTCTTCCCCGACCCTTCGTGTCGCCCATCCTCATGGGTTCGGATATCGATGAAGGCCATGCAGGCCTCCTGCGAGAGCTCCTCGCTGCCCAGGATTTTCTTGAGCAGTGCCTGCTTGAGCGGTTCCCGTGTGTGGCTCCACAGCCGGTCCTTGCCTCGGGCCTTGGACACCATCACACGGCTCAGTGTGTGCTTGGGCGGGGGCCTGACACCACAAAGGGACAGTTAGCATTGATGCCCAGGTTGTGAGACTTCGTCCCCATCCCTCCCTGTGCCTGGAGGCCGAGAACGGGGCCCTGCTTCGCCCTGTGGACCTGGGGTAAGTCACAAGCCCTTTCTGGGCCTTAATTTCTCAGCTGGAAAACAGAAATATGAAGATGCTGGCTGTGCCCCAGCCACTGCTGCCCCCTCCCCGGCCTCCTCACTCACGTTCCTCTCTGCTCCCGCCTTGGCATGTCCTGCCTGCAGCACTCCTCCACCCCAACTCACCCCCTGCATAGCTCAACTCAGATGCCACCTCCTCCAGAAAGCCTCCCCTCTGTCCCCAGCAGTCCCATCACAATACTGGGCACACAGAAACACAGCTGCCTGGTTTCGTGCCCGCCTCCCCACCAGGACTGAGAATTGTGTGTGCCTAAGATGCCACCTAAGACTGCAGTCACAATCTCTTAAATGAAGAGAAGGGTCATCTCAATGGACAAAAACTGCCCTTTGGCTCCCTCTGACCTCATAGGTGAGGGCATCACAAAACAACCCCGCCTCGCTGACCAGAGTCGCAGAAGCCTGCAGCTGGCCATCCCGGGGCCCCCTCTCCCCTTTCCCTGTCACCTGAAGTAGTCGTAGGAAAATTCTTCCAGCGTGTAAGGCTTGGTGCGCACCTCAGGCTCCGGCGTTCGCAGCTGCAGGAGCCGGATGACATCCTGCCTCTGGTCGGGGGTCATGGTGACCAGGGCCTAGAGACCGAGGGACAGGAGGCTGAGGTTAGCTCTCCACTGGGGGCTCATGGAATCAATGTGGTAGAGCCTGGAGCCTTCTGGACTAGGGCTGGGGAGACTGTGGCTGTGGGGGTGCACCCTGTGCCCTATTCTGACCCTGGGAGTCCCTTTGTTCTTTTTGATTTCTGAAGTTATTGCTACCTCCATCGTGCTGGGCTCAGAACCCTTCCCTTGGTGCTCTGTGTCTGAACCAGGTTGGGTCAGTCAGAAAGCCAAGACAAGGCAGGGGACACAGTGTGAGAACTGCCCAGTGAACAGAGCCTGGCTCAGGAGCTGCCTGGAAAACTGAACTCTGAGCCTCAGTGTTGCACCCGAGGGGGCTGCAGGAGCACCGGGGCCTCTCTTCCCAGCTCTCCGCTCTCATCGTCCTTTCAGACAGAGCAAGGCGATGCCCCTGCCCCACTCTCCTCCCATCCCCACCCCAAGCGGTTCCTCATCTAATGCAGTTTTAGGCCCCTCTCCATCTCATATAGGTTTGATAGTTGCCCTAACTTTAAGTTTGTGGTCCCATAAGACCCCCAGATCGTCTTCACAGAAGCTGCAGACCAGGAGTCTATTGTGATCCCTCACTCCATTTTATAGACATGGGAAGAAGACTAAGAGGTGTCCAGGGGAGCGTCCCATCCATCTGCCACCTCCAGGCCACATACCACAATCTCCCGCGGTGGCATGGTGACAGTGGGCATGACATACACACAGTCAGTGGGGAAGTCCCCACGCTGCTTGGTCCGCTCATTGATGCCACAGGCCCAGCCCGAGTTCATGACCTGCTCGCCTGTGTCATGGTCCAGGATGATGAGGTCTCCCTTGGCAAAGCTGAGGAAGCCTGACTCCTCGCCCGCTGGGAGGCACAGGTGAACGGGACCACATGGGGGCAGAGAGAGAGGCTGGGTTGGCACATCTTTATTTAGGTTGATGACCTATAAGCTGTTCCTCCCCACTGAATGAATAACTGACGCCCTGTCCTACTCATGTCTGCTCACTGGTCACCCTGCCTCCACCTTGCCCTCCACACAGACATGGCCATCACAATGGGCCACTCGTCTGCTCAGAAAGCCTTCTGTGGCTCCCCATTGCCCTAAGGATAAAGCCCATTCTCCTTGACATGCTCGGAAGGCCTCACGTGAAGCTGGCCTTCCTGACCTCCTGACCTCCTGACCTCACTTCTTTCCCCTCCTCCCTCGCCTCACCCATTCCAGCCAAACCAGGCTCTGCAGTTCTCAGACACACCTGCTTTCCCCAGCCTCTGTGCTCAGTCCCGCTCTCCTCTCTGCCTCGCTCCCTCACGCACATTCCTCCCTGAACCCCGGGCTGCGTGGAGCCCGTCCTCCGGGCTCCCACAGCCTCTGGGTTTCCCTGGTCACTGTGCTGTCGCAGGGACTGTCACTGTCTGTTCCCACCCCCTCTCTCCACTGAGGGCAGGGACAAGGTCTATTTCCTCTCTGCCCAGGGCCCAGAAGGGAGCCGTAATTGCTGTCATCATTTGAAGATGGTGGGTATTCGGGGAACACAGGAGGAACCCCTGATCTCACCTGACTAAGGTGACAGATGATAAGTATTGAAGATGAAGGAAGTATTAAATATGGAGAAAAGAAAAGAGAGAAAAGATTGCCCACAGAGCACAGAAGGCAGGCACAGACTTTAGGTATTTGGTCCAGTTGGAACCAAGGGCGTCTGGGGAAGGATGAGTAACAGGCACTAGCAGCTTGAATGCCAGGCCAAGGCTAAGGTGTGTGATCTGACTGATATCCCTGACCCCCAGTACCTGGCAGCCCATGCCAGGAGCCACTCACCAGGGTTGGGGTTGTCCTGCAAGGCCACCACATACTTGGACCTCTTTCGGAGCCCCTCCAGAAAGGTGACCACTAGGTCACGGATATCCTCGGCATTGCTGGAGGTGAAGGTGTACTCATCCCCCTTGATGGTGGCCAGTGTGAAGCTGGGGGCTGTCAGTTTGGCTCCCCTGCAGGACCAACATGGAGAACAGGGCCCAGCCGGGGTCAGTCCTGCCCAGCCCGAGTGAGGTGCAGCACAGCCCAAGTCAGAGCAGCCCAGCGAGAGCAAGACACGGCACTCCCTGAAGGAGACCAAGGCCAGCTTAGTCGGACGTGGCTTGGCCAGAGAGAGGCTGGCCCAGCCAGGGTGAGACTTAGCTCAGCTCAACCTGTCAGACATGGCCTGGCCAAAGTCACACATGGTCAGAGGGAGGCCGGCAGTGGCCCAGACCACTTTCCCTTTGCTGTCTAATTCTTATTTACCCTTTAGGTCTCAGTTTAGATACCCCTTCCTCCAGGAAGCCTTCCCTGCCTTTCCACAGCCCTTATCACATGGGTCCTGCTGTCACATGGCCTGTTCAATATCCATCTTCCCTCTCAACATAAGCTTCAACAGGATAAGGACTATCTTGTCACCACTGCATCCCTTGTGCCTAGCACTTGCCTGCTCGGAGGGGATCATGGCCCAACGCTGGCCCACATCAGACACAGCCCCAGATGGGGAAGGCCCTGCTGTGAATGCCAGCGTGTTCCAGGAACCCACCCCCAACCTTGTTCCCATGTGCATTGTACTTTGCAGTGTGCAAAGAACTCTCCCACTGAGTGTTGTGTGCATTCTTCACCATGTTACTAAGGAAAGTACTAAGACCTCATTTTAGGGATGAGGACATGGAAATGAGTCCACCCAGGCTCCTGAACCCAGGCCAGGTTCCTTCCATACACACCCGACTGCCCCTGACTGTCCTAACTACTCTCGCCCATCTTGGAACAACACTAATGCACTGTAGAGACCCTCCTCCATCCCCGTTGGGAGGGAGGGGCCCGAGGGGTCTGCACAGTGCCACACGAACTGCTCAGTTACATGCGACCAGGACAGGCCACTGCGTGCCTCTGCACCTCGGTGATGTCCTCTGTGAGGCGGAGACTCCCCTCAAAGGCCCCGTGACAGACAGGAAGGCTCCGGGAGTCCTCTCCTTCCCCTTCTGTGTCTCCATCTGCCCCTCACTTCAGACAGGGCCCCAATTGAGTCCCGCCCCCTCCATGGTCTTTGTGCAGCTTTGACAACTCCCTGCTCTGCACTGAAGTGGGGCGTGCAAGGGCTGGGACTAACCTACTGCTAGACACGGCCATGATCTCGGGGAAGGACAGCTCCAGAAGCACCTGCTCCTGCTCATCCACGAAGTAGACCCCTGTCCAGTTGACGGCCACAATGACGTCATTCTTGGGGAGGCTGGGGCCTGGGGCAGAGACCGAGGCACTGAGAGGGAGGCCTCCGCCCCCAGGTCCCAGCCCTTCCCATCCTCACAACCGCCAGGGTGGGGAGTAGATGGATTTCCCATTTGACAGATGGGGAAACTGAGCCTCAGAGAGCACAACCTCCTTGGAAGCAAAAGCCCAGAGTGTGGCGGGAAGAGGGTGCTGAAACCAGGGCACTGGGCGTGAGTCCTGTCCCTGCCACTGGTCTTTGTACAAGTCCTCGCCCTGCAGTGATGCGGAGTGTGGGGAGGGCTTGGACTCATGGAGACCCAAGGTCCCCGCAAGCCTGGTATTTGGTGATTCCATGAAGCCTGGCACCAGTTACGGGGCATGGCACCAAGCAGGTGCCCCAAACGACAGCCCGAGGACGGCTGAGCTAACGACTCGTGCAGGCTTGTGTCAGCTACATCCACTGTCAGCTGCACGGAGTCAGCCCAGACCGTACTCTGGGCTACCTTCCTCTATGGGTGTTTTAATGATCTCAATACTCATTCAGTTATTCCACCCAATGCGCTGCTGAGCACCTACTATGTGTCACAGACCCTGACTAGACCGAGGAAAATAGGCCCACTCAGCGCCCTGGCCCGGAGAGACCAAGTGGCTCTGCAGGCAGGAGCCTGGCTGACTGGGGCAACTGGCTCAGGGCATCTCCTCCCCATGCCGTGGGCTGGAGCCAGGGAGTGAGAGAGGGAGCAGGGCATGGAGGCAGGAGGGCTGGGGGTACCTGAGAATTTGTAGGCTTCATAAAACCTGGAGAAAAGCAAGGGCCACTTGAAACGGGCATAATTGACCACATCCTCTTTGACCTTCTGGGAATCAGTTCTCCTCTGGGCATAAATCCCCTGGAGGGGGACAGACAGGGGACAAAAAGACATTATACACTCTCATCTGGAAATCAAATGTCCCCGCCCTGAGGCCAGGGCTTGGACGCATGGAGGCCCAGGTCCGTGGTGCCCTCCTGTGCATTGTGTGCCTCGTCCCATTCCATCAGCCCCCAGCCACCCTGTCGCTTGTCTTTCTCTTACTCCATCGACATCAGTGAGCACTTACTAGGGAAGCATGGGTGCCCATCCCCCACATACAACAGGGAGCTCCCAACTCAGCAGAGTGACTGAAAAGCCCACAATTCTAGCCAGTGCAGGTTCAGGGAAGGGATGGGCTTTAGCAGCTGACCAAGTGTGATGGAGAGATTGCCAAGGATAGCGACGGAGGGGTGAAAAGGGAGAACTCACATCTCTTCTGGAGGGAAGGCGAGGGCCTTAGGGGTGAGCCGGGCCTAGATGTAGAGGGGGTGCAGAGAGCCTTCAGGGAGGGGTGGAGGCTTGTGGGCAGCTCACTAGAGAAGGCAAAGAGCTGGGTGGGGAGAGGCTGTGTGGTAAAGGGTTAGAGACTGCTGATCTGTGAGGTCCTCTGGCAGCTTGTGTGCAAAGACGATTCTGCTCTTACACCACCAGGGTCTGGAGATCTACCACTCCAGCCTCACCAGGCCACCCCCGCTCTGCTTGGGCAGCTTCTTAGCCTGGAAGGGAGCTACACAGGGTGGGTCATGGGCCTGGGGTCACAAGCAAAGAGGTCAAGGGGACCTATACCTAAAGTCTCCAAGGCAGGAAGTTGGGCTGGAGTTCTTATAGGCAGAAAAGAGGGTGCCCTTCCTAGAAGCTCCCCCAGCATGCACCAACACTCCTGAGCTGTAGCTCTAGTAAGTGCCTGTGCAAGGCCAGGAGTGGGGACGCCCAGTTCTCCTGGACCATGGCTTCCCTCATGAGGCCGCAGGGCTGGATGCAATCCATCTCTGCGTCCCTAGCACCCAGCCCAGAGCAGATGACAGAAGACATGAGAGAACTGATGTCCATGGTGGAGAGTCTTCTGGGAAAGACCAAGGGTGCTACCCTGTCCCCCAGCAGCCCATGGACGGACATGTCAGGTGAGAGCTGTGACTCTTTTGATTGCCCAGATCACCAGAGAGCCCCTCCTTCAAGACCTCTCCCAGCTCTCCTACCTTCTTGTGGGCAGCGATGGCCAGCTGGGCCCACTTCTCCAGCGTCTTCAGGGTTGTGATCTCGCGGTCAGGGATGTAGGTGGGCACGAGGTTCAGGAGGCGCTCCAGAATCATCTCGGAGCCATAGTCCACAAAGTACTGCTGGGAGGCCAGCTCAGCCAGGTCATCCTCCTAGGGCGGGTGGGGGTGTCATCCTCCTAGGGTGGGTGGGGGGATCTCACCCTCCTAGATTAGGTGGGTGTGTGTCTTCCTCCTAGGGTGGGTCGGGGTGTGTCATCTTCCTAGTTGGGTGTGTGTGTAGAGAGAGCTCATTCACACACCCTCTGGGAAGCCACTGAAAACCCCAGGACCCTGCCTCCTGTACCTCCCAGACCCTGGCCTGTGCTCTCACTCATTCACCAGGAGCTCTTGTCTGCTTAGTGAAACCCTGAGCTCCCTAAGGCCAGGACCACACTCTTGCCTTCTCCTGGGTCCCCTAAGCACCAGGGACACCAGAGCTGATCCAGAGAGACCAGCCGGCCCTTTGGTGAGGGAAGTGTATCACTGTTACCTTCTCCATCACCATCCCTACACCCACGCTGGACAAAGTATTGAACAACTCAAAGGCTATAATGCAGAAGCTTCAGAGTTAGGTGGGCACTGGGCATTTGCCCCTTCTCTGCCTGAGGCTGGTGCACGGCAGGCCCAGTGATGCCTGCCTGGGGCTCCCCGGGCTCTGACAGCAGGGGCAACAGGAAAAAGCTCTTGGGTGCCTTGAAAGCAGTAGATATCTTCCAATTAATTCAAAGTATTTCAGAATTTTAGCAGCTGATATGGCTGTACTAATGAATATCTGCTTACCACAGCCACCACCACCGCCACCGTCACCGTCACCACCATCACCACCACCACCGCCACCGTCCCCAACAACACCACTGTCACTACCTCCACCAGCGCCACCACCACCACCACCACCACCACCACCACCAACCATCCCTTTCATTTCCATC
>NW_006494614.1:48099899-48130255 GCF_000325575.1 Pteropus alecto | reverse complement strand
AGTGTTTTTCAGATTCTCTATCAGGAAATGCATCCCACTCAACAGATTAACAGATTATTTTAGTGATTAGCTAGTGGTTTTCATCAGGTTAGCAAAATGCTTGATAGAGGTATTGCAGATTAAGCAGTAGCCCCCCCCGCTGCCACCAGCGCCACCACCACCACCACCACCACCACCACCACCAACCATCCCTTTCATTTCCATCATCTGCATCCTCATTCCTCCATCATAATCACCCAAAGAATCATAAGTATCATGAGAACCATCATCACCATCATCGAAAACAAAACAACTACATTGTTCCTGTCCTCGGGAGGAAATAGAACACACATTTGCAAACTCTGGTCTAATGAGTGAATCTCTTACCCCTTTAGGGCAGGGTTTTGCAGACTAACCCAGAACAAAACAGCAAGTTATGAAGCATGTCCGCTGTACCGGGCACGATCGCTGCAGCCGTGTGAGAACACCTTCCACTGGCAGGACGCAGGCTGTTCTTCAAAGCCCTCGCTCCTGCAGGGAGTCTTAAATCCAGGAGGGGCCTGGATCATGCCTGGCCTCAGCCGGGCTAACCTCCACACTGGCTAATGGTGGGTCACAGACAGTAACGCTCAGCCCAAAGGCGGCTGTGAGCCAGGCAAACTCAGCCTGATCAGCTTACACTCACCTTCTCACACCTGTACTCCCCGAACTTGACCCCTCGCACCACCTGCTGGTAGATGAGGTTGGTGGCCACGTTGTCTTCTGAGGGGTTGTGCCAGGGCGTGAAGACCTCTTTGCGGAAGAAGAGCCGCCATGGGGCATTGCGCTCCTGGGCACCCTGCTCCTTGGCATACTGCTCACACTGGGAGATGGCGTCCATGACGTGGTCACTGCCACTGCCCAGGGAGGACACCTGTGAGCGCAAGGCTGGAGGTCAACCAGTGGAAGGGTGAGCAAGCAGGGAAGAACTACGTAGAGCCAGCAACTGTGCCAGCTCCTCCCATTTGGATGCAAAACTGAGGCTCAGAGAGAGGCAGAGCAGTACCAAGGCCACTGAGGAGGCAGACCACCGTCAGGCCCCTGGATTCCAGCCATGGGCTCCAAACCGGCACAGCTGTACAGAAGTTCTTATTTCTTAGCGTAAGTGTTTTGTAAAACGAATAGACAAATGGTCCCCGAAAATACAAGAAGTACCTATCTGTAGGGGAGAAAAATCCAGGCCAACTGTATTGGACAACATGGTTCTGTCCCTGGACCAGCAGGGTCGGGGGCACCTCTGCTGTGTGTGATGTTGCTGGGTGTGGAGGCAAACTCATCCAGCCCCGGCCCAGATCCACAGAGAAGGCTCCAAGCCTGGATGTGCTGGGGATGCACACACTCCAGGTGGTCACTAAGGAGTGAAAAGAAACTACCATATCAACCTGACGAGGAATGATATCCCCATCTGCAAATGAGAAAACGGAATCTCAGAGAGCCGAGTGGCTGCGTGCCCCTCCAGCCTGTCTCTGCCGTGTTCTTTCTCTGGCAGCAGGGGAGGACTGACTCAGCCTTGCTACGTACCACTGAAGTGAGCTCTGGGTTTCAATCTACACTGTACTGTTGGATTTTTCTTTAGGGGCTCAAGAGCTCTCCACGATCCTAATGGGTTGGCCAGAGCCAGCGTTGCCACCCGCTAACAGAGGAAACCAAGGCCCTGAAGGTAAAAAACCGTGCGAAGCCATTGGAGCCAATAGCGGGCCGTGCTGGGTTAGGGCTGGTTGGCAGCCCAGGGAAGCACCAGGGGGAGGTGCTGCAGAGGGGGCCGTACTTTATCGAACAGGGCAATGTAGAGGGAGAACCCAAAGCGGTCCTTGAGCGAGATCTTGTCGGCCAGCGCGTTGCAGAGCTCCTTGGCCGTGGTGGCCGAGTCCGTCAGCAGGGTCTTGGTGGTCCCATCCATGAATGTCACGGGCAACATAATGGGCTTCTTGGACTTGGTGGCCTGAAAGTGGCCAAAAAAGGGTTTTTGGAAATCCTTTCACTTCAGACCAGCTCACCCACTCTGTTCTCCCGGCTCCCTGCTTCCTATGGGGTTGGAGCTTCCCCAGAGCCCCGGGGCCCCAGCATCCCTCCAGGGCATTGCCTGTCCCTGGTCACAGGTCCCCAGGGAGCCCTACTGTGCTCCCCACCCCAATAGGATTTCCATGGCCCCTGAGCCAGGGCATTGGGACTGGAAGGTGGGCATTGCCACATGCCAGGGGCTCCTGCTCTCATGTCACTTAACCATCACAAGACCCTGTGAAGTGAGTATGTTATTGCCACGTTTCAGACGAAGCAATGGAGACACAGAGGGAACCCCCTGCCCAAGTCACTTTGATCATAAGGCCAGCAGTTGGGAGTCAGTCATCCCCTGCGGGCTTTCCTAATGCAAGAGGCCTGGGATTCCAGAACTCGAGGTTGGGTGCTTGAAGAACCACAGAATCCCGAAGCAGGGAATGTTTCTGAGGCACTGGAGTGCACCGGAGACGCGTGCGTGTAAACACACACTGAGTATACGCGTGCGCACACGCACGCCCGGGGCTGGGGCCACACCTGCAGCTCCAGCCAGCTGGGCGGCTGTGTCCGCGTCCCATTGACAAAGGTCCTCCTGAGCCGCTCTTCACAGTACGGGGCGTAGCCGGGCGGTCCCCCGTGGATGAAGTTCCGCAGGTACTACAGACAGAGGACCAGATGAGGGGACCTGTGCACTGGCCTCCCTGACCTGGACCACCAGAGCAGCCTGGCCGGGTCTCCTGCCTCACAGAACTGACCAGCTAGTTTGGTCTTCCTGTCACCTGCTCTGCCTCTGTGTCCACAGCACCCAGAGACGCACTGAGAGCAGTCAAGAAATTGACCTGAGACGAACTAAAGTGCCTGCTCTAAGACGGTATGTAGAGGGTTCAGGAGATGCTGCAGTCAAACTCAGTCTCCTCATAAATAAAATGGGCTGAGGGGAGAAGAGCATGAAATGCTGGGGCCTGGGGGAGGGGCCAGAGGGATAGGCCCGGTGGGCGACAGGCCTGAGAGACGACCTGGGCGGGGCCTCCTTAGCGAGTCCCTGTGAGCTTCTTCCCCTTGTTCTCTCCCCTTTATGCTGAGGGCAGGGCCCAGCTCCCCTTCCCACCCCAGGAGGCCAGGCCCTACCTTAACAAACTTCTCGGAGGGGCTGAAGCAGCCCACACAGAGAGACACGAGGATCCAGCCCCGAGCATAGCTGCTCTTGGAGGGGTTGTGGGTGAGCTGCTTGCTGATCTGGCAGTAGATCTCGTCCCTAGGCAGGCGGGGAAGCATGGGAGGGAGACTGCCTCAGAAGAAAAGCCCCCCGCCCCAGTCCCAGCAACAGGGGACACACACGTCCTCTCCTACTTGCCTAAGATCGCCCAGGGGGATTGGAGTGGGGCAAAGTACGAAGGCTGGGCCAGTGTCTGCTTTGAAGACCAGCTCATTAGGCATGAAGCACCTTCCTGACTCCTATCCAGATCTATGGCCGGGACCCCAGGATCCAGAGGGTGGGGCATATCCTGCTCTGAGGCACAGTGCACAGAGAAACACAGGTTCCGCCCCTGCCTCTTCCCTCGCCAGCTGGGTGGCCTGGGCAGGTGAGTTCACCTCTCTGAGCCCAAACCACAGTCATGGCAGCAGGTACAATTTCTACTAATGGCAACTGGCAGAGCAGAAAAAGCACAAACATCTGGGGAGTTTCTCTGAGGAGATGGAACGACTAGGGACTTTGACTTTCTTTTGATACATTCCTGTAATGTTTGAATATTTAAGTGGCCATGCATTACCTTTGTAATCAAATTAAAGCAATGAAGGTAGTTTTTTGCTTTCATTTTGAAGAGAAATTTTAGTACCTTCCTTACAGGACTGCTGTGAAGAAAAATGAGCCAAGGCTTATAAAGCACCTAGCACAGTAAATCCTCAATAAATGCTAGCTGCGGTTAGGACGCTGCCTGCCGGTTCAGGGCCAAGGGCAGGAGCCCCGATGAAGTGACCACCAGGGGACACTCACTGCTGCTGCTCCTCCCTCTCAGAAGGGCAGGCCTGGATAAGCAGGGGGTACTAATTCAGTGGCTCCCTAGTTTGAGAGTTCACCAACCAGTGCAACTTCAAAATAAACTCTTTTTATCATGACAAACAAAGACATTTAAAACACACCAAACACACAACCAGACCACTTTCTATATCACGATCATTTTGTAAAAAAAAAGGTAATTTTAGTATTCAAAAAGTAAAAAGAGTGAAATCTCAGAACATAGAACCGTCCTTTAAATAAATTAAATTTAGCTTTAGAAACATTCTTATTCTCCTCATCTTGTCATAGACATGCAAAAACTTTATCACCTGAAGCTGGGAGCCCCTGACCCCCATTACTTTATGGACGGGAAGACCCAGACCAAGAGAAAGGAGGGGTCAGCAGTGGTCCCTCGGGGAGTCAATACCCCAGCCTTCTGCCTCTTGGTCCAGGGCTCCTGGCACCATGTTCTTTATAAGTGACCATTTTAAGGCTAACGGTGAGAAAAGCGGGAGGCACAGTCTTACTTTTTAGCAGCTACCTTTTTTTCCTGGAGGCAGGTGACCCTGGGTACTGTGACCATCTCTGAGAGGTAGTAAGCGACCTCAGGGAGCCTGGCAGCAAGGGAGGCTAGTGACCCCTGGGCAAGTCTCTCCCCTCTCAGGACTTCAGTTCTCCCATTGGTAAAATAGAGCTCAACCCCCCATCCACCGGCCCACCCCATCCGGCTGTCCTCCCAGCCAGCACACACAAGTTCACAGGGTCAGCTCTCGTAACTGACTGTACTGCATAAATAGAGTTCTTAGAAAGTCTTATCTGTTTTCCCTTCACTGACCCAGCTAAGCTGATTCTTTAATTGCTCCTGGATCATCCTAGCTCCCCCACAAACCCCCAGAGACGTGAGGTGAGCCTCTCCTGGGCCTGGGTGGGAAAGGATGCACTGTCAAGATTCCAGGCATGCTGACCATAGGAACCCTGCCCACAGCCCTGGGTCAGAGGCAGTGACCATGAGCTGGCAGGGAGGGAGTTAAAGCAGAAAATGCATGCCAGATAATGACAACAGCTATCACTGTGCCTCCAGTGTTAAAAGCTTTCCCCAGTTTTACCTTCCCTCGAGCCTTTGAGGCAGGTACTGTTATTGTTTCCCCTTTACAGATGAAGAAACCGAGACTTACAGAGATGAAATAACTCTACCAAGGTCACATGACTAGTGAGCCGAACCGAGGGACTAAACTGAGTCCTGTCTGGCTTAATTTGCTGTTATGGTGACAAAGCCACAACTCAGCCACCAAAAACCTTTCAGGGCCACACACGGAAAGTGCAGGGCACCTCCCCAGACAGCTGCCCCTCCCTGCGCCCCTGCCCCTCAGGCACTGACCGGAGAGCTGGCCGCAGAATGCCATTGCCAATGATGAAGTGCAGCTTCTCCAGGTTGGAGGTGGGCCGGTCCTCCAGCATGCTGTTGCCCTGCACTGTGGACTCTCCGTCGTGCAGTCTCTTGGTCACCTGGGCCACAGGGAAGGGACATGGCTTAAGCTGGGCTGGGTGAAGTGAGGGGCCCTGACTCATGCCTGAGTCTGCCCGCTTCCCCAGAGAGCAGAATCCTGAGAGTGGCCAAAAGAGCTGGCTCCCACTACTGTCCTAGCCCCCGTCCTGTCATACCCCACCCTGTGCAGAACAAACATTGGATCAATGACCAACCCACAGAGCCGGGAGCATTGGCCTGATGGCACCCACTTCTGGGGATAAAGCTCCCTGACACCGCACCCTCATCCTCTACCCCAGGAAAGCCCTTTCAGCCAGGACAAAGCCTGCTCCTCCAACTCCTGGCGGGACCCCTATTTCTCCAGGGTAGGTCCACACACACACAATTCTGACACCCAGAGTGCTCCCCAGTCACCCCCACCCATCACCAGTGCCCCAGCCTCCATGTGAACAGCCCCCAACCTCGGTTCCTACAGATGCGTTTCTCCTCTCTGGTCCCACACAGCCCACAATGCCAGCCCTGCGCCCTGCCCAGAAATGTGGAGTGAGCGAGAGGGTAAGAAAAGGTAGCATGCCCCTGCAGATGCCTCAGGGAGGGGTGCGGGAGGGTTTTCAGATGGAAAACAAGATAGGGGCAAAGGCAAAGTAGGCTGTGGAAGCCCCAAGGTGAAGCCTGATGGCTGTAGAGGCTTGTAGGGTCCTAAGAGGCTTCCTGGAGGTGACACCCAGGCAGAGAAGAGAAAGGAAGACTTTTAGGCAGAGAGACTGGTGTGTGCAAATGCAGAGTATGGGGAGCCAGCCCCTGTGCTGTAAATGCCTTGGTTTCTGTCTGTCTGCCCTCCCAGCCTGGACAATCTTGGGGCACAGAGACAGTGCTCAGAAAAGGTAAGGTGACTAAACCAATGAGTTCAAGCAAACCAAGAGTGTGGCACTCATCCCATAAAAATGTCCTTGGATCAAATGCAATGGGTCCATGCCCTGGCAGAAGATGCCCTCCCTCTCACCATCTGCCAGTCCAGTCTTCCCCAGCTCTTGGGTCCCCTGCTCTGAGAAGCCCGCCCTGACCTGGCCCCCGATCACCCCCTATGCTGTCCTGCTGCCAGCCATCCCAGAGCCCTGCGGACAGGTGATGTTGACTCCTGCTCCCATCCCCATGGGTCCCAAGACCATCCTCGTCCCAGCCTGGGCCACCTAAGGCAGCTCAGGGTCTGCTCTAACCTCCTCTGTCAGTTTTGATTTCTTCTTCAGGGTCAAGTGCACCAGCTTGTGCCTTACGCTGCTCTTCTTCTGTCCTTCGGGGAGCTGGGCCTAAAGGGCCAAAGGGGTTCAGGGTCAACAGATTGGGCCCGAAGTAATGACAAGAGCAGTTGACAACAGGGCAAAGGCTGGAGGGGTGTCTCACCTCCACGCTAATGTTTAGGAGGTAAACCCCACTTGCCACCCCCGCCCCTCATCCCTCACTGCTACCTCCACCAGCCAAATGACAGAAGGGAAGACTGAGACTCAGGAAAGTCAATGCTGGCACAGGCTCTGACTACAAAGCCCGTCTGCTCTGCCATGTGGCTTCACTCGCTTGGGGTCAGCACTTTATGAAACACTCAGACATTTGTTCCCACAAGTAGACAGAAGAGAGTGGGGGTCGGGGAGGTGGGGCAGAGGTAAATTTGACACTCCTTCTCCTGAGGACCCTGAAGCTGGGTTGTGGAGCAGCCCTGCCCTCTGGCCTGGGAGGGACGCTGGCCGGAGGTGCCTGGGTCTCACCTCGCCCTCGCCCTGCAGGGCCTGCAGCTCCCTCTTATACGTCTTCTTGCCCAGGGTCTCGTAAATCTTGGTCATCACAGGGATCTTCTCACTGCCATCACTCATGGCCGTGTGGTACTTGGGCTCGGGGAGGTCTCCCATGAATCGGAGGATGGTGATCCAGACCGCCAGGGCCGCCTGGGGGCAGAGCCGCGCGAGTCAAAGCCTGAGCACAGGACACAGCTAAAGCCGGCAGAGTAAGCTCGGGTTCGGGAGAGGACCGGAGAGGCCTGCGGGAGGGTGCTGTGCCAGTGCTCCGGGTGTTCCTTGGGATCTTGCCCACGTGGCCTGGCCCTAGGCCAGGGCCGGGTCAGGTCAGCGCCGCACCTGCCCACCAGGGACCCGCCACCTCGGCACCTACACTGTCCACACAGCCCCAGCCCTCACCAGCTGGTCGCCCTCGTCGTCGTGGTACAGCAGCGGCTGCTTGAGCGGCCGCCGGGTGTAAGTATGCGTGGTCGTGCCCTGGAAGTAGGTGGCAGCGAACTTGGCGAATTTGTACTCAGAGAGGTCCTCCTCGTCCTCGTCAGGCAGGGGCAGGGCTGCGTCCAGGTCCTCCTCCACCATCTCCCTCCGCCCGCGCTCCAGGTCCTGAGGAGATGAGAGGGGTTCCCTGCCATGGGGGCAGATTCGAGCTGGGCTGTGGCCACCCACCCCTGTCGTGTGGGGCAGCTCTCCCTCCACAAGGGTGAGCTGTATTCACCCTGTTCGCTACCCAGACAGCGCCTGGCCCATGGTAGGTCCTCAATATACCAACTAATTAGAGTTCGTGAGTGGCCCTGGAGAAGGACAGTGATTGATAGCCCTACGGTCACGTGACAGGCTGTTGGCGGGACGGGGCCTGGCACCTGCAGGCCCTGGCCCAGGTCATCACTGTTGCCCTCTACTCAGAGAGGACCAGGTGGACTTTAATGCAAAGGGGCACAAGAGAATGGAGGGCCATCACACTGGGGTCTATCACCAGTCCCTGTCCTCAGACCGGTACCTCAAAGCCACTGGGCGCCTGGCCCTCCTGGCCTGGCAGGCCACCCGAAGTCCCCAGGAAGCCAAACATCTTGTCCACCATATCCGAGTGATTGATGGGCTCGTGGCGGGCTCTCTCCATCTGCTCCAGCAGCTCCTTCTTCCGCCGAGCCTCCTCCTTCTCCTTCAGCTCCCGCTCCGCATCCTCACGAGCCAGCTGGGCCAGGCGCTCCTGGAAGGTAGGGGTGATGCAGGGGAGACAGCCTCAGGGAGCAAGCCCTCTCTGGGGAGCCCATGAGAGTCCCTGCAACAACCAGGCTGCAGTCCCAAGCTCCCCCTGGGCCTCCTTACTGCTGGGAAGGACTGAGCCTCAGGCCTTGCCCCACTCAGCCCTCAGAGCCCACTGCAGACAGATGCACAGACAGAAATGCTGCCTGCCCTTCAGGGCTCAGCTGGAACACCTCCTCCAGGAAGCCTGCTCATGTCTTCCCAGCTGGAAGGAACCACCCAACCAGAAATCCAGCTTCAGACCATCACTGTCCAATGGAAACATAAGGTGAGCCCATGTATATAGTGGCTACACTTAAAATAGTGAAAAGAAATAGGTGAGATCAATTTTAATAATATACTTTAACCCAGTATTTCCAAAATATTATCTCAACATGTAATTAATCTTTTTTTAAAAAAGTACTGAGGTATTTTGTACTCCTTTTTTTCTTACTGCCTTCAAAATCTAGCACGTATTTCACACTTAGATCCCTTTGTCATTTCGAGTACTCAGTAGCCACATGTGGCTGGTGGCTCCATACTGGGTCCTCTCACCCTGGCTCACGTGTTGTCTCCAGATAGAAAAGGTGCTCCTGCAGGCATGGACCCTCTCACTCTGGAGCCACAGCCCTCTGTCCTTTGTCCTGGCCCAGGACCAGGCACCCAGTGCACAAAGGAAAGGAGGTTGCACGGACAGAGGATGGACAGCCAGTGTTAGGTGGAGGCTGGTTTTTTTTGGGCTGGGGCATTCCCGGCTCACCTGATGCTTGCGTTCAGCTTCCTCCTTGGCCTTCTTGGCACTCATCTCTTTCCGGAGCTTCTCCTCCTCCGCCAACCGCATTTTCTCAGCCTCCAGGCGCCGCCGGTACTGAGGGAAGAGGCAGCCAGGTGGGCACCAAGCCCCGTCCTTCCCGCCACCTCTACCCCACCCTACCCTGACTGAGCTCTGGGACCAGGAGCAACTTTGCCCAATAATTATAGGGAAACTGAGGCATCTGAGAAATTCTACAGGTTACACAGTGGCCTGGGGACAACACTGATCCCAAAACCAAACCAGGTTCATCTCAGCCTCCCAAAGATTCACGAGAGTGACTGGGGTCCCCAGCCAAGGTGGAAATGAGGGGTCTGGCCCCAGTTTTGTCATTCCTCCACAGGCCTCAGCCAGCAAGTGCAGGTGATTTGTCCTCTGGAGCAGCAGCAGCCCTCAGAGGGCACACCCCTCATGGGGCTGGGGACGGAGGATGCTGTGGACTTAAGACCTCTCACCTCAGCCCTGAGGCGCCGGTGCAGCCTGCGGGCGATCATGCCCCGGGCGTAGGCCTGCACTGTGAGCACGGCCCAGAGGCGGTGGCGGAAGGCCTTGCGCACCAGGTAGGCACGGCAGCGGGCCTGGAACTCGATGATACGCCCTCGGGCCAGGCGGTACTGCAGGTGCAGCTTCCTGGAGCGGTGCAGGGCCTGGAGCCGCAGGAATCCCAGCCTCATCTGCAAGGATGCAGCCCCCTCAGAGCCTCGCTCCAGACCCACCCTGCCCGCGGCAGTGTCACTACACTGGGCCCACTCCCCGACTGGCTTGCCCCGAAGGCACAGCTCTATCTCCCTCATACTAGGGCTCCCCAGAAGTAAGCTCCACCTCCTCTCACAAGTTCCCCAGGGAGCAGCCTTGGCTTCCCCTGAGATGGGCTCCTGAGGGACCCTGTCCTCAGACCGGGAGCCGGTCTCCTTCCTGTGCACCACCCCAGCCCTAAGTCCAGGCTACAGCCCAGCTGCTCCACCAAGGTCCATGGGACACACCTGCTCCTGGCTCCCTCTGAAGTCTCTAATGAGCCAGGGCTCACACCAACAAAACATTCCAGAAGAAAAGCCCAAACATTGCTGACCAGATGGGAAAAGCTGAAAGAACTGGACTTGGACTTTGGGCTGGAGGAATGGTACGGGGAGGCCGGGGCAGTGGCAGGAGGCCACCCAGTCCCCAAACACAGGTATGGTCTTGCTGCTATGGCAGTGGGGCCAGGTCCAAAGGCCTTGAGGGGCCAGGAGCAGCCCCCTTGGGGAGGCTCACCAGCTCGTAGTTCCTCCTGCAGTTGTAGCCCCGCCAGTGCCTCTGGATCAGGGTGGCGGCATTCTTCAGCTTCAGAAAGTTAGACCTGAAACAGCAGCATGATGCAGGAGCCCCCCAGAGCAGAGCCTCGGCACCCAGAGACGCCCAGGGTGCAGGCGGGGTTTGGAATGAGGAGAGCTGGGGTAGTCCCTGCTGTGTGTCTCCCGGATACATGACCTGGGTCATTACCACTTTGTGCCTCAACTTCCTCATCTGCAAAGTGGGTAGAATGAGGCCTGCCCCGCCTGCCTCACAGGCTTGTCACATGAGCCCAACAGGGAGGCTTTCCATTATTTATTAAATGAATAAATGTATGAATAATAAGTAAATAGTATAATATAAAAAATTAAAAGCTTTGAACACTATGAACACGACTTATTACTAACTTCCCCCTTTTATAGATAAATAACTGAGGCTCAGTGTGGTTGGGACTAAAACCCGCATCGTCTGACTGACTGACTCTAAGTGAGTGCAATAGTGTTCCCCTGCACACACCAAGCAGCTTCTACAGGTTGACAGTCACCTACTACCTGATGGAGGACAAAGACACCACACATCAAACAGCAGGTATCTGCTGAATGTAGACATAAACATAGGAAGAGCGAAAATTGAATACATTAGTGTGTGAGTGAGCCAGCAAGTCAATACCTAGATGCATACAAGAGCACCTCTGGGAGAGGATGATAAATGGACAGACAGACAGATAAACAGACAGGTAGGTGGGTGGATGGATGGATGGAGAGAGGGAGGGCATGACCAGATGAGATGCAAAAGGAAAAGGCTGTGAGATTTTTGTGGGGCTGGAATCACAATCCAGAGTCAGTCCTGACCATTTGTGAATTGTCACAGCGGTACACACGTCTCCTACATTGAATGTGGGATACACTTTGTAATTTATAAAATCTCGAATTTCCTCTTTGAGAAGTTTCATTAGGAATCTGAGACCACAGAGTGTCCACATGCGTGTGCCCCATGTAGCCACATGCACGTGCGCGTGCGTGTGTGTGTATACAGGTGAGTGTACTGTATTACTGGGCATATACAACACTGATGAGTGTGTGCAAATCTTGTGTCTTTGTGTTCATCCATGTGGGTGCAGGGGTGTGTGTGCTTATTCTTAGTGTTCACGCGGGAGGAGCAGAGGAGAGCCAAGCATATGCACATGCACCTGTGTGTGGGCTGAGGTGGGGCAGAGCCTTTCCCGCGCGTACCTGTCTTTGAACCCCCGGATGACCTTCTGGAGGAGAACGACTCTGTCGGTGATGGCCTTGTCCCGCTCCATCTCGAGCAGCGTGTCGTGGCGGTCCTGGGGGGCAGAGCTCCTGAGCCGCGCCCACCACGGTCTCCAGTCCCCAGCCGAGGCTACCAGGTGGGCTCTCCCTTCTGTCACTAGGACTTCAGCCCCAAGGCTTAACTGGGCCCCATGGGCTCCCAGCCCTGCTCTGGCCCCACAGCCATAGTACATAGAGAGGTGATGGTGGCTGTTTCCCAGAGGCCTGGGTGAGACAGACGGAGCAGGAGGAGCCTTATTTGACTGGATGGGGTCTGACAGCACAGCAGGCGCACACACTCGCTTCATTCTTGTGGCCTTCCTTGTGAGTCCCTGCTTTTCCAGATGTCTCTGTCACATCAGCCCCTGACCTGGGCCAGGCCACTGTCATATCCCTCCACGATCTTGGCAGCAGCCTCCTAATCAGTCTCCTGGCCTCTGTCGCTCCCACCCGGCCCTCCCTAAGGAGCGACCTTCCTAAAACAAATCCAACGATGGCCTTACAGTGATGCCCTATGGTTCCCAAGGTCAAGCCTGGTCTCCCCCTCCCCCCGCCCGCCCCCCTACCCCGGCACTCAGGCCCTCCATGATCCAGGCCCTGCTGACTTCTCCAGGCCTCTCTCCTCCTCACCCAAGCCGCAACCCTCTCTCTAGTTAGACAAAACTTCATCATTCGGTACATATGAATCGAATGTCTCCACTGCCAGCACTGGGTGAGGTGCTGGAGTGGAGCCACAGGGAACCAGGCAGACTGGACCCTGCCCTGGGGAAGCTGAGTCTCATGGGGGTGCCACATCCTCCAGATAATCACAGACCACACTCTTGTGGGCAGGGCTCAGCACAGAGTAGCTGCTCAGCCAAGCCTTTCCGAGTGAATGAATGAACGAAAGTAGACCCTGAGGCTCTGGAAACCACTGCCCATTTCTGAAGAGCCCGGAGAGGTGAGGATGGGTCAGTATGGCCCTCAGCACCATCTGGCACTGGGAGCCATCATGCTGCACACCTCCTCTCCCTTGACCCACACAGGCTGGGCCTCAGACCAACCCAGGCTCGTAGCCCAGCACCTGAACTTGGACGACTCGCCGCTCCTCCCTGAGCCCCTGAAATGGGCTTAACAATGCTACCTCACTGGGCTGCCGTGACAGCTAAATGAGATCATGGACAAAAAGCCCTTACCAGGGTCTGGCCAGTTATGAGACACACAGGCAGGGAACAGTGGACACATTTTTCCAATAAGGAAATGAAGGCTCAGGGAGATGGAGGGACTAGCCCAGGGCCCCGCAGCCAGAAAGGAGTTAGACTGGACCTCAGGGCTCCCTCCAGCTCACGGCTGGCTCCTCCCTTCCCTCCACCCAGATGTCCTGCACTGCCTGGGACCCACCCAGTACCAGAAGAAGGAGCCCTGCCCTGTCACCCAGGACAGCCAGAAATCTAGTACATCGGAAATGGAAATGAGGAAGCCGGCATGCTGGGAGCGTACACTGTCTGCCGCAGCTGCCCTGCCATCAAACCCCAGCAAGCTCTGCTCTAAGGCCGGGACTCCCCGTGACCCAGTTTCCTGCTCCCAGCCCTGCCAGGCTCCAATGTCCTGCCCAGGCTGCCAGCGGGGAGCCAGAGAACTCGAAGTTTGTGCTCAGGGAGGGCAGGAACAGGTCGGGGAACACTAGAGTCCCACCACAGCCCCTGGTGAACCCTGCCTGGCAGGAAACCACAGGAGGAGACCTAAAGATTCACTCAAGAGCCCACCCCTTCCAGGCACATTCCAGTTTACAGATGGGGAAACGATGCCCAGAAAGGGCCAGTGACCTGCACAAAGTCCCAGGGAAGACAGCCCCAGGGTCAGGATTGAATATAGGCCTTCCTGGTGAGCCGGCCTTGGTCTTCTGTTTTCTCACCCACCGTCAGTGCTCTGACCCCACCCTCAGGTCACAGATGGCTCCCCCACCATGGAGGCCTCATTCTCCACCTGCCCCTCCTATCACAGGCTACAGGACAAGAGGATCCAAAGGCCGAGCACTGACCCCATCTGATGCTGCGGCTTCTCTAGAGCTGCCACAATGGGGAGGTTGCAGACCCCAAGGCCACCAGAGTCAGAGAGGCTGTCTCACCTTCAGAAAGATCTTGGTTTTGCCGATCTGCCAGTCATCGTGGGTGCCCAGCACAGCCTCAGCCATGCGCTGGCACGTCCCCCGAAGGTCATCCTGGGGGAAGGGGTGAATAAGGGGATGGGCTGCCCGGCCAGTGTCAGGCCACCTGAGTGTTCCTCCCGAGGCTGGGAGGCAGGGCTCTTGCTCCAGCTCTGCCCTGACTCGCTGTGTGACCTTGGGCTGCCCGGCCAGTGTCAGGCCACCTGAGTGTTGGGAGGCAGGGCTCTTGCTCCAGCTCTGCCCCGACTCGCTGTGTGACCCCCGACCAGGTCCTGCCTGCTCTGATCCTCACTTTTCTCCTTAGCTCTGCAGCATGACTGCAAAACCCTCTTCCATATCTAACATCTGGGGCCCACTCAGCAGCCCTGGTCTCATCCATTACACTACATGTGTGATGTCCATGCCCACCAAGCATGGCCACTGGAGCCTTCAGATGCATTCCACTGCCTGACCCTCAGTTTTCGCAGCCATACCTGAGGCGGCTGAGCCGATGTCATGCCTAACACACTATGCCAGTGAGAAAACTGGGGCCCTTGCCCGGCCCAGAGCTAGGACCCTCCCTCCCGCCATCGAGGCCCCGGCTCTGTACCTGCTTGTAGGCCGGCTTCACACCGGGCAGCAGTACTCGGTACCGCTCCACGAACTCCACAAAGCTGTAGCGGATGGGGTAGCCGGCTCGGCGGATTCGGATGGTCTCCATCATCCCGGAGTACCTCAGCTGGCGCACACACAAGTGCCGGTCGAACAGCTGCAGGGCACAGAGCTGAGTGTCAGCACTGGAGGCTCCTGCTGGGAGGTCATCCCTGCTCTGAATTTCCTAGTCCCAGGTAAAGCCCGAGAGAGGCCAAGGCCCCATGGCAGATGAGGAAGGAGCAAAGGCAGGACTAGACCTGGATCTGCAGTTCGAACCCACACAACAGCAGAGACCCTTACACACGGTGAGCTGGTGCTTTGGGGGCACAGAGAAGAGATGGTTTAATTCCCCTTGGCACATCTGGAGGGGGCTTCGTGGAGGAGGCGGTCTTTACTCTAACCCTGACAGGAGAGAGGGCACCCGGGGTTGTGGGGGAGAGTATGTGCAAAGGCGTGGAAGCCTGAACGTGCAGGACATGTTGGGGGACTTTACTTCACCCCAAGATTACGGTTGTATAGGTGGTCGATGCCTCGCACAACCCCAGGGGGCACCTTTCATGTTACGGCCATTATGCATTTGTAATTATTCAGATAACTTTCTGGCCACTGACAGTAAAGTGCCTTAAGAAAGAGACACATTTTTCTAATTGGCACAAAGTCATTTTTGTGATGGCAGCAGGGCAGGGCCACTCGGGGTTCCTGGAGGGGCTGGGAAGGTCCTCAGGGGACAGGCTAGGGAGGTAGCAGGGAGCAATCAGTTCAATTTGTGTCTGAGTCTCTTGTCTCTCACTGTGATCAGAAGGGGGTCTGGACAGGGAGGACAGAGATGGAAAGGCAGGATAGTAGTAAGGATGTCCTGCTGCCAAGGTCCAGGCCACAGATGCTGCGGTCTGGACCCGGAGAAGGTTCTAGCGCATCTGAAAGTGGGAGACATGGTACCCACTGCCTTGGCAGGGCCCTGGCCTCCGTCTCCCAGGACCTCCTGCATTAGCTGGAGAGCTTGCTGGAGTCCTCTGTGACTCTCACACCCCTGGAGACCTGGTCCCGAGCCCCAGGGGCACTGGCCAGCCCACTCTGGGGAATGTTTCCAGGCAGGGGGCAGGGCTGGCTTCCGCCACCTGTTTCCTCTCCCTCCGGGCACTTTCCCTGGCCCAGCACTGGCCTCCTGACTTCCGTCCCTCTCCAGACCCCCAGGCCCCAGCTTCCCCCCAGGCCTCTGGAAAGAGCCTTGTGGTAAACAACACCCTCCTGAACCCTGGAAGGAGAGGAAGCCCAGCAAGGGGCAGCACAGAGTCCTGCTCTGCAGCCTCAAGCCCCTTAGCCGCCCTGAGCCTCCAGTCCCATATCTCAAATGTGTGGGCTATCAACTACCCTGCACCCCATGGCCCAGCCCCTCCATCACCCCAGGCTGGTCCTGGCCTGGCCCCCTGGCCGGGGCCACTTACCATGGGCTTCTTGAACTCGTTGGGCTTGATACAGCGCACAAAGAAGGGCTGGCAGGCACCCAGTGTGCGCATCAGCAGCTCCAGTGACCGCTTGAACTGGCTGCTGAGTGTGGGCGAGCGCTTCCTGGTCTCGGCGCCCTGGGGGGACGGACCACAGAGATGGGAGGGGCTGACCTGCGCCCCTCCAGCATTCCCGGAAGGGAAGCTGGAGGGGAGGTCAGTGGGCTCAGGGCCTAAGGGAGAACTGCCCAGGGAAGCAGGCTGGCCCAGCAATTGGGGTTATCCTGTGACTCTCCTGGTTTGGGCTTGGAGCTTGGGCCCCAGCTGCAAACCCTCTGGGGAGCCTCCTGGGACCTGAGCCAGGAGGAGCATGCATGGGGGGTTGGAGAGCTCTGGGTTCCACCCTGTGTGCTAGAAGGCTCTGGGAAAGGCACAGCTCCTCTCTGAGTCTCCATCCTCTCTTTCCAGGAATAAACAAGTGGCGGAACTTGGTCTCCTCAAGGCACTGGGGTTGTCCCTAGAGACGGGTTAGACAGACCTAAATCCCAACCCTGGCCTTGCCACCTCCTAGCTATGTGATCTTGGGCAGGTCACTAAACAGCACTGAGCCTCCCTTTCCTAGGTGGGAATAGTGTCATCTATCTAGCTGACAGGGCTGTGACAAGGTGGGTCCAGAGTATGCAAACAGCAACTTGGGAACCTGGGATGTAGACGGGGAGGGTGCTGCCTGTGCCCTCCCTTCCCTGTGGGATCAGCTGGTCAGCAGCAGGCAGGGTGGGGCAGACCCCAGTCAGCCTCCTAGGAAGGCACGCAGCTGGCCCCCACTCCTTGGCCCCAAGGCCCAAGGCTCAGTGCTCCATCAGCCTGTCTCTGGGAGAGTAGGCCAGCGACCCCTGCACCTCCCTACCCTGGTGGGGTCCCCTCTCTGAATACTGAGAAATGAGGGGCATGTTGTGGTGGGGCGGAGGGTAACCTGAGCAGCAAACAAACAGGAAGCAGATCATCTCAGACTGATACCGAGAAACTAGACATAGAGACTACATTTGATTCCAAAGCATTTTGATGTTATTGTTTTCCTGGAGATTTCTTTTGGGTGAGGATTGCTTATGAATGAATTTGATTATCATTGTAAGAATTAATACTTTAAATTAGACATAATTTTATCTGATCTCCTATAGCACCAAAAACCAGGGGTTCAGATATAGACGTGTGAGGTATGCTGGGGAGGCAGAGGCGTTTAACGCATAGACGATATGCCCCCAGACTGAAATGGAACCTGTCAAGAACAGCAAACACTTGATACTCTGAAATTTGCCGTGTTCTCCACTTTAGCTGTATTTGGAACATGACTAGGGTTTGCCAAGGGAAGCTGGGAGTATTTGTAGTGGAGTAGGGTGACTATCAGGTCTGCGGCCCCCACGGCTGCCCTCGAACCCAACCCAGCAGTAGCACTGGGTGACCCAGACTTAGAGGGGGAGCTGCTCAGGTCGGGCTGTGCCCAGCCTGCATTAGAGCCCCTGCCTTCAGCACACACACAGCATAGACACACTCATATACACAACACACACAGACACGCACAGCACACAACTCACAACACACATAGCGCACACACATATATGACACAAAGCACATACAGAGCACACCTGCATGGACACAGTACATTCATACCTACACGGCACGCACAAACACAACACAACAAGACACAACATACACACAGCACACACATACAACACACATAGCACACAACTTATACAACACACACCACACACATACACATAATACACACAGCACGCACAGAGCACACACGCACACACACACAGCACACACTCTTCTTTGGTTTTGATCACACTGGAACCACCTTCTGCTTTCCCTGCTGGGCAGTGAGTCCTGTGAGGACAGGCGGGTCTGCCTTGCTTACTGCTGTGCCCAGGGCCTGGCACAGTAACAGTCAACCACACTGCTGAACTGAGGAGGTACTGAACTCGTTCCAAGTGTCCATGAGCTCCCAGGAATTGTCCACCTTCCAATTGCTCAGGCCAAAAATCTAGGAATTGCCCCCTTCTCTCACATCCAATATGTCGGCAAATCTTGGCTCCCCCTCCAAAGTGGACACGGGGCCCGACTCCTTCTTCTTACCTCCTTCACCATCACCCTGGTCCAAGCCGCCAGCATGGCTCTCGGACAGCTCTCGGATGATTGTAGTAACCTCCAAACTGATCGCCCTCCTTCTGTCTCCCACACTCCACACCACCCTCCACTCCGCTGTCGACACAACAGCCTGAGTGAGGCTGTTAAAACACAAACCTGGTCACGTCTGCCCCTGCTCAAAAGCCTCCAATACCTCCCCCACTTGCTCAGCATGAACACCAAGGTCCTCATAAGGACCAACAAGTCCCACAGGATCTGGCCTCCCTGACTGCTAGTCTCTCCACCACCTGCTGCTCTTCCTACAATGCACCAGGCAGGCTCTGGGCTTAAGAAGCACCTTAGAGCTTTGCACTTGCTGTTTCGTCTCCCTGCAACGCTTTCCCTCCGGAATGCACGTGGCTGGTTTCTTCACCTCCTTATCAGCATTTCAGTATGGCCTTTCCTGATCCCCCTACTCAAAATTGCAAAGCTTCCACCAGCATTCCCCACTCCATAATTTTTCTCCATATCATATACCACCACCGGACATATTATATATTTTACATATTTATTTACTTATTAATTATTTCCCCTGCTGCTAGAATGTAAGTTTCATGCGGACAGAGATTTTTTGTTTTGTTTACTGCTACTATGTTCCCCCGAAGTAGGACAATGTCTGGCATATAATGGGCACTCAGTAAGTATTTGTGACTGAATGAATGAGTAAGTGGGGCTATGCAGCTGTAGGGTCTGTTCTCACTTCCCTCGCCACCTGGGTTCCTGATTCGGCTTTATTTCATTGAAGAGATAAGTGGTCCTTTCTGATATTCCTTGTTTTCCAGAGTAAGCTGAAGATATTTGGGGATGGGGGACAGGAGGAAGTAAGGGAAAAGTCCAAAAGTCAATGTTAAATGACTCCGCGGAGGGGATCTGAGGGGCAGTAAGCATGATGTGAACAGGGCTGGGAAGTCACAGGCAAGAAAAGCCACCTGCGCAAAGAGTGAACAAAGATCCTGTGGACTCAGAGCTCCGGGGACATGTGACTAGAATTAGACATTAATGGGGGTGGGGGGCCCTCAATGCCTTGGAAGAACTACGGTCTTCATGCTTGGCTGATCCCTCCCGCAGCAATGGCTGGGGTGAGGCTGCCCAGGGTGCCCTGGGGAGGCAGACACAGAGTGGAGGGATGGGAATTCAGGGCTTAGGAGCCTACACAGGATGCGAATTCGGATCACTGGCCCGAGGCATCTAGGCTTCCACCCTGAGGAAAGCATTGCAGCTGGTAAACTGTATCGAATAAACTGTGACTTCATTCACACTTCACCAAGTTGACTTCCATGTCCCTTCAACAGAGCTATCATGTTTCCAGCAGTTACAAAGCATTTTTCCCCCAACGGTGACGCTTACAGAGACAGCATGGTACAGTGAGAAAGAGCAGGGGTCTTGAAAAGTCTCACTTTAGCCTTCACTTGAAGGTGACCTTGGACAAGTCCCAGCACTTCCCTGAGACAGACCTGGATCAAATCCCTGTGTGTCACAAAAGCTGGATGGCCTCGAGCAAGCGCCTCGGCCTCTCTGGGCCCCAGCTTCTTCGGCTATAACATGGGGGCAACAGTAATTACCCACAGGGTCACTGTAGGGAGTGAATCAGGTATGAAATGTAAGTGCAGAGCTCACAGCCTGGCCCAAAAGAGTAGATGTAATTGGTGTCAAATTTGTCGCCACTGTATCTAATAATTCTGTGCTCTAGAAACTCCCTCAGGAGTGGATCATTTCTAGAGACCTCAGGGTCTTATGCTTGAACCTCTCCATGGTGCCTCAGCAAGTAGATTCTAGTCCCAGGGTCCAGGAGAAGGAGCCTTAGAGCAGGAAACTTCATGGGGAGGTCTCCAGATGCTTCCAGATGCTTTGGAACGAGAGGAGAGAAGAAAGGAGAAGACGGGGTTCAATGGTCTCCCAGGACTGTCAAAGACCAGGAGGAATGGGTGGGCCTGGCAGGGAGTGGGCCGGGGACTAGAGTTGGAGAGAAGAGAGTGGGCCCAGACCACACCTGTCTCATCAGTGCTGTGACCCTGCGCTAGAAGGGTTCATGGTCGGGGCTGCTGGGTGCTGGTGCTTCAGGTTCTCTGTCGGTGGCTCTACATTCACCCCATCAGCCACATGGGCCACAGCGTTGGCCTTGGGAGTGGGATACCAGGGCAAATCCCCGGGGAAGGACAGAGGCCACCGTCCAGACAAGCGCCCTGCTTTGCTGCTATGGCTTTCGTGAATTGTCTCAGAATTCTGCGAGGCACTGGGCAGCAGGGGGATGCCGGATGTGTAGGAAGGAAGACGGACTCCGCATGAAGACTAAATGTGGAGGACGTCAGTATTAGGCAGAGAGGAAATTGAGGGCTGAGAAGAGAAAAGGGAGGCAAAGGGGATGGCAGAGAGATGCTGCTGCAAAAAGTCTCCAGCACCTTTGGGACCTAAAGCGCCTTGGGAGCCACAGCTTGAAAGTGGTGGTCAGGACACACCAGGGATGCTGTTCTAGGACTTAAGGAGGTCTGGGGATGATGAATTCCACTGTCAGCTCCCCAGGATGCTGAGACTTGGGGTGAATCACACGCCATTTCTGAGCTTCAGTCCCCCACTTGCAAAATGCAGAATATACCACCTGCCCCTCCTGTTCCACAGGATTATCAGAGGATCTGACCAAGTCGCGGACGTGGGCACACTTAGCAGGGCCTGGCTGAGTCAAAGAGACTCAATTCGAGAGAGAGGCCTTGGGAGACACGGGCTCCATCCCAGCTCTTCCCTGACTCACAGGGTAGCTGAGCAAGTCTTGCCTCTTTTTCTAGGACTCAGTTTCCTCCTTTAAGAAACTGAGATGCCTGCAGTACACACAACTCAAAAAACAAAACCACTTCACAAACCACTCCACAAAAAACACACTCCAAAAAGAAAGAAAGAAAATGCCGGCCCTTTTCCCAAGCCTCAGTGCCACTGGGGCCAAGGACACAGCCCAGCCCCAGGGGCCACTGAGGCCTCTCCCACCATCCTCTGGCCCCGGGCGGGGTCTGGGTCTTTTACCTTAGCAGAAGCTGCTGACTGGCGGAGAGTGCCCGATGAATAACCACAGAGAAACTACAACAGGAACCACAGTGCAAGGCGAGATGGGGGGAGGGGAGCAAGGAGAACGTGGTGGGTCAGAAAACAGGGCAAAACCCACAGGGGCAGAGGTCAGGGCTCCTGGGGGCCAGGGGCAGCGAGGGCACCAGGACGGGCCCTGAGGGGGCAGCAGCGCTGCCCCTCCCCGTGAGCCCTTCTGTACATCCTTCAGGAAGCCATGGGACAAGAGGAAAATATGAAATGAAAAGGCATACGACACATTCCTGAAGAAAAAATCCACCGGACTACCACCCTAGGGGAAGGAAATGTAGACGGCGGGAAATTCTCCGTCCCCTGTATTATGGGGTCCAGGACTGACACAAATACACCTTTTGTGCCATTTCTCTGGACACCCACACTCATCCATGTCCTCGGGGCTGGATGTGCTCCCTTCATCTGGGCTCCCTGCTAGCACTAGGGGTCCAGGCAGCGGGGAGAGGGGACCCCCACAGTAAACTGAGTCCTGATTAGGCTCTAATCTGTAGCCTCTCACGTGACCCTTCTCTGGGCCTTGCACCCCACCTGCACCCCCTAATCAGTACAAGAAGACCAGATGGGAGAGTCTTAGAGACCCCTCAAGGGCCCTCCTGGAACTACAGCAAAGCACTGTAACCGGAGGGGCTCAGCCGAAGCTATTGGACAAGGGAGGAAGGGGGTGCTAGACACTAGCCAGGCTTTGGGGGGCCCTTCCTGCCCGTGGAAGCCCAGCCCTGACGTTACCATTGCGACGTCAGCCTGGAAGATCTGCTTGATGAACTTGTTCTTGGAGGAGTGGACCAGCTGGATGATGTCTCCATGGAGGGTATCTCGGTTCTTCTCCAGGAAGCCTGGGCAGCGGCAAAGGGCGGTCACACCTCACCAGCTCTGGCAGACAAGACTCAGCCCCTCCCCAAATCCTCCTCCATGCCCAGGAGGAGCTTCAAAATTCATCTAGTTCAACCACATCCATATTACAGTGGGGACACTGAGGCCTGGTAATGACAGTGTTTTGCTCCAGATCACAGAGAAAGTGAGTGGCAGAGCCAAAACTGGAACTCTGTCTTGTCAACCACACAACCCTCCTCTTCCAGGCCCTGTCAGAGAGGAGGGCAGGAGGTCTCAGTCTCCAGGAGGGAGCAGGACCACCTTCCTGACTGAAACACCCCGGTGCCTGCAGTGCTAGCCTTAGTCTTTTGAACGAAGGTGTCAAAAACCCTTGTAAGTAAGTGTGTCACATGGGAGAAAATAGATATTGATCTGGTGCCACCTAACAGTAAAGGAATCAGTTAAAAATAGCTTGTATTTGGACCATGTCTTATGTTTTACAAAGTGCCCTTGCAACTCTGATGCTCACCACACCCCCTGAAGATGCAAGACAGGCAGGAATTTATCTTCTCAGGAGTTAAGCAATGTTCAGACATGCTAACACCAAGTTAAGACAGCAAGTCAAAGGCAGAGTTAAGACAAGCTCCCAGGACCCCTAGCACAGCCTAGGGAGGCTCCCCTGCACCACAAAGACCCCAGAGAAGGCTGCTAGGGACTTCCTAGGGACTGAGGAGTCAGAAACTGGTTAATGGGGGCCCTTGCTAGGATGAGGCAGGAGAGGGGGTGCCCAAGGTCTGGGGATGCCTAAGGAGGAAGAACACTGCAGAGAAGCAGCACCCTCCCCGCACAGGACTCAGGGTGTCCTGGCTGGTAGATGGCACAGACACCCATTGCTGGGCTGCCTGTCCAGTGTCTGAGGAGGAGAGAGCTGCAGGAGGCGCTCAGAAGCAGGAGAGTGGGCTCTGGTGTTGGGACAGAATTGTTTGTAGGACTCTAATTAAAGCTCTATGACAGACTCACCATGGGACCTTGGGAAGGTTCCCCCTGGGCTTCAGCTTCCTCATCGGTCAGATGGGAATGACAGTACCCATAAGCTCTTGCTTCTCTTCATATCACCTAACACCACCCATGTCATAAATGAAACGCTAGCTTAAGACAGTATTCTCGAACCAGAAAATGCTAGTAGAATTGTTTAAAGCAACTCAGAAATGATTAGTGACCTCAGGCAAGTTGTTTCCCTCTCAGGCTTTAGTTTGCAAAACGATTAAAATAGACGATCCTTATGTTCCCTGCAGATCTAACATTCTATAATTTTATAAGCACGTAGAGTTTACTCATTTTCATTTCTGTATCCCAGCAACAGTGTGAAGCTTTGTATAGAACAGATGGTCAGTGAATGTTGGTTGAACTGAACTGAAAGATACAGTTTTTTATTACTCCAAACAACAGACCCACTGGTTTGCCCAACAGTCCTTCAAACTTAATGTTGGCTTCCTTCTTTCTAACAGAGGGATCAGATCTCACACTCCATATTTTAAGAGAGGGCTGATCCTATTCTTGCAGCATAGCTCACTGATAACACTCTCTGCCTTCTGGATCAACTCAACGAAGAAGTATGAACCTGATGGCTTTTTGCTTGTTTATTTTGAATTTCACTGGCTTGGACTGTGGGTGGGACCCTTTGAGACCGAATGGCAGGAGAGCAATGTAGACACATCCCACAACTGATGCCCGTTCAAGGCCAGCCCTTTACACCAGGGTGGGAGGTGTGGGTTGGCAAGGGCAGTCTGCAGGCTCTTGACGGACCCTATAAAAATTTCAAGTGGGGTAAACTTGACTGTGTTCTGACCCCCTTCTTCAGTTCTAGCTTAAAAATGAACTCAGTTACATATTCCAGAAAGAAAGAAGTGCATCTCCTTCACAGCTCATTCTTGGTCTTGTCACTGAAAGAGTCTTGATGAGTAACTGAGCTGGTTCTAAGCTTGGCTTTGCACCCAATAGACAATATTGTGTAAGGACAGTTAACCCCCTTTCTGAGCCTCTGTTTCCCGTATGTGCAAAAGAGCACTGAGCTCACACACAAGAATTGAAAGCAGAGACTCAAACAGATACTCGTATACCCATTTTCGTGGCAGCATTATTCACAACAGCAAAAAGGTGGCGATAACTCCAACGTCCATCAACAAATGTATATATAATAGAATATTAATCAGTCATGAAAAGGAAGGAAATCCTGTCACATGCTACAACATGAATGAACCGCAAGGACTTTGTGCTAAGTGAAATAAGTCGGACGCAAAAGGACAAATACTGTATGATTCCAGGCACTTAAAATAGTCAGATACATAAAGACAGAAAGTAGACTAGAAGTCAACAGGGTCAAGGGCTGGGAGTGGGGGATGGTGAGGAGTTGTTGTTTAATGGGTACAGAGCTTTTATTTGGGGCGATGAACAGGCTCTGGAAATAGGTAATGATGACAGTTGTACTATATTGTGATTTTACCGAATGCCACTGAATTGTAGACTTAAAAACTGTTAAAACTGTAAATTTTATACTATATATTTCATTACAATTTTTAAAAATCTCTCTAAAAAAAAGGAGAGCACTGAGCCCAATATTTCCTACAGCCCCTTCTCTCTCCATGTTCCTGGTGTCTCTGTCCTGGGCTGGAGAAGGAGAAGGGCAGGAAGGCCCACTAGCAGACAGCCGCCCCGGCCAGCCTGCCTGTACCTTGGCTCTCATAGTAGACGACGCCGGCAAAGTGGTTGATCCCAAACTGGGTCTCGTGGTTGTTCTTGGGAGGAATGTAGTTCGAGTTGAGCTTGTGCTGGGAGTTCAACTTATGCAACATGGTGGTGTCCGTGCCCTGTGGAAACGGCAGGGTAGCTGTCGAACCCACCCTCTTCCCATTCTCCACTCTCCCCACTCTCCGCCGGGCCCCATTGCCTGTCCTGCCCTGTGTCTTTGCACCCCCTCTTCTTTCTTTCTCGAGAGCTTACTTTCCCTCTACACCCCACACAGGAGCTCTCTGGGCCTCCATTTCCCATCCGTTAAGTGGATGAAGTGGAACGACACAACCTCGATAGCACATTCCGGTTTAGAAAATCTGTTCCCGTGAGTAAAATCACGGGAGGAGCCCCTCCCCCACTGCAAGCCGTATTCCTTGTCTGGAGTGCCTAATCGGGGCCAGCTGCGTGCTTAGAGCTTCACTGGTCCAGAACCCAGTGGACTGTAGATGATTCTCAAACGTCAGATGAGTGCACTTGAATTGGCCCCAGAGCCACCCTGAGAGGCAGGTGTCAGTCCCATTTTGCAGATGAGGAAAGCTGAGGCTCCGTGTAGAGGGGAGTTGTGTGTCTCCGGCCAGTGGGCAGCAGTGGAAGACCCCTCCCCGCCGCAGGCCCACCTTGGGGAACTTGCTCTCCTCATCGATGAGGGAGATGATGTTCATGGGCTTGTTGGCGATCATGTCCAGGGCATCCTGGTTGTCGGTGAACTCGATGTGCAGCCAGTCGATGGTCTCCAGGTCGTACTCCTCCTGCTCCAGCTTGAACACGTGCCGCACGAAGAACTGCTGCAGGTGCTCGTTGGCGAAGTTGATGCAGAGCTGCTCAAAGCTGCGGGGGTGGGGTTGGGAGGCAGGGGACATGGGACAAGTGGGGTGTTGCTCAGGCCTTGCTCCACCACTCAGGGGTCCAGCTCTGCCTGCATGTGCAGTGTGCCCTTGGGCAATTATTCCCATAGTGGACTCTTTAAGCTCTGAGGTGGGGTGGGATTGTCAGGCGCAACTCCCCCAATGTGCAGAAGAGGACCAGAGAGGGCAAAGCACTTATCCAAGGTCAATCAGTGAGCCAGAGGGAGATTTAAGGCTAGGGCTTGGGCTCAGGACCTCCAGTTCAGGACCCTTTTCCCCTGCATGACAAGGCCCTGTGGGGAATGCTGGCAGGTGGGCCCCAGCCCCCTGGTGGAGCACCTGAGAAGGGAAGAGCCAAGAGGCTGGGAGGTGGACATAAAGAGAGATCTAAGTGTCAGCAGAACCTGGGAAGGTGGAGGACGACAGTTGGAATCAGAGCCTTGATGGCTGATGTCTTTGAGCCACCGACTCAATGCTCTCCCAGGTGACATTCTGTATATTCAAAATAATTTCAATTATTTTGCCAGGGGTCCTGCCGCTAGGAAATGGAGCAGGGCCAGCTGCCTCCCGCCCCAGGATCCACCTGGGTCTGCTCCATCTGTCTCGTCTACTCCTCACATGGCCCCAAAGAGTGCGGGACACCAAGCATGGCCAAGACCCCTATCTCAAGCTCAGTTCACACCTGGCCTCACCTGCTTCAAGGCACCTTGCAGCTTGGACACTGGACAGATCAGCAGTGGAGCCTGGAATGTCCGTGATGGTATAATAGCCTCCCACCGCCCCCAGCTGGCCTCAGCTGACCCTGGGGACTGGACAAAATAGGAAGGAAGGGGAGAAGGCCCACCAGGATGACTGGAGTCAAATTTTCTAACAGCCTGGCAGAGTGTGTTTGGTGCCAACTAAATGTAGTTTAAAGAGAGAGATGTGACATTTCTTACACCCATGCCGTGGAAGAAAATTCCCACGGGGCAGAGCCCCATGTGGTACCTGTTGACGGCAAAGTTCTCAAACCCGAAGATGTCCAGGAGGCCGATGGAGCGGCGAGAGTTCTTCACTTCCTGGGAGGGGGGCTTGTAGATCGCAGCATTGATCTTGTCCACAATCCAGACAAAGAGCCGCCCATAGATCCCCTGAGAGGCGGGGCAGGCTCGTCAGCCACTGGGCCCAGCTGCGCCCTCCCAGGGAGACAGGCCAGGCTCCTGGGCCCTTTGCGGCCTTGCCCCTTCTGTGGAACAGCAGGCTGTCTGAAACCCCCAAGCCTTAACTCAAGCTGTTCCCTCTGCCTGGAGCACCCTTTTCTGCTTGAACAATTCCTGCTTACTTTTCAAATATCTGCCAAGAAACCTTCCCCAACCTGGTAGTTTGGAAAGGAGCCCTCCTTTGGGCTCCCATCTCTCCACCCACCTCTGTCTCCCCATCGGTTCTGAATATCTTGAGGGTCCTAGAGCCCAGCAGAGGGCCTGGAGCAGGAAGGGGCTCAATGGACAGCAAACACGTGACTGTGGAAAAGGGCAGGACTTGGCGCCCTCCCCGCCCGACCCAGTACCTCTTCAGTGTCTTTTTTGAAAAGACCAGAAAGGATGTCCCCTGGGCTGAGAACAGCATAGAAGACCAAGTACCCAAAGAATACGACGCAGCATGAGGCCCAAGGGGCTGGGGATCAAAGCAGGCCAGGGTGCAGGGTGCAGGGGACCAGAGCTGGCAGGGCCCCTGGAGGGCATCATGCCCAGCCCCTATGGGACGAATGGGGCTCAGGGTAAGATAGATCCAAGGGCAGGCCAGGGGCAAGGTCTTCTGCCAGCAGTGTGGACTCCTCGGCACCTGCGCATCAACACCCCAAACTCCGCGAGGATGGCGAGACCCCGGCAGCCACCCCACAGATGGCCTACCTTGACGAAGGCGTCTCGCACATCCAGCGCTTGCTCCCTGCTGAGTGGGGTGGACACCGTCTCCCCACGGGTGATGAGGGTGCGGCTGGTCAGGCAGTTCATCAGGTCCGGGGGGTTCACCTTGTGGGGCAACACCCAGGCACTGACGCAGCCGGCGCCGGCCAGTCCTCTCCACCACACCGGAACCCCCCTACTTTCTAACCAGGCCTCTCTCAGACTGTTCCCTCCACTAAGAACACTCTTCCCCATGGCCCCACAGCCAAATCCTCCCCAGCCATCAAATAAATCCCACCCACATGGGAAGGAATTCTCTCTCCTTGACAGGCCCTTCCTGCTCCCCTAGCATGTTACCTGTCCCTCCCAGGACCGGCTCTGACTCTGGCTTTATTCATCCCAGTTTTCCAACCCAGGGCAGAGCCTAGCGTTTACTAAAAGACACACAGACTGACTCACTTGGAGCCCCAGGCCCAGGGGTCTCCCCACTCCCATCCTCCCCAGGGGCAGCTGGGCTAAGGTCAGCAGTGGGCGGTGCTCCTGGGCTCTGGGCTCTTCTCCTCTGGGACCCGCTCCCAGCACAGAGCCTGCGGTCACTTGGTTCTCACTGCTGAACTTCTAGGACTCTCCAAGTTCAGGACTGAGCTCCTTGGTCCCCGCCTGCCCAGTCCCCTGAGCCTGGAATCAAAACTGTCCCTTTGAGAGAAATAGAAGCCACTGTGGAGACAGAAGGCCAGGCACTGACCTCGAGCAGGGACGCAGCTGTGGCCAAGGACGGGGAGAAGAGGACCTCGCAGGCATCCAGGTTTTCGAATGTACGGGCTGTCAGCAGCAAGAGGGCACAGTGTCAGGCAAGAGAGGGTGGGCATGGGGGCAAGGAAGTCGTCTAGGAGGGCCAGGCACCACACTGAGCCACCAATACCCACTGGACAGCTAGGTGTCGTGCAGCCCTTGGATTCAGTGCAGGGCTGAGAGGGCGTGTACCGTTCAGGCCCCTCACCCTCATACTGCAGGTTGCCCAGGTGCAGGATGGAGGCCAAGAGCTTCGAAATCTCCCAGTTCTCAGTGTCGGTGAACATGAGCACCTTCATGGCAGAGCGGATGTTGGCGTACTCTTGGCTGTCCTCCCGGCCCTCACACGTTATGCAGTTACCCTGGTGGGCAGGTGAGGGAGAGCGGGTACAGGAGGGCATCAGGGAGGCTATGGGTACCCCCAGAGAGGCACTGCGTGGGCCTCCGGAAAGTCTAGAAAGCTCCTGCCTGGGCTTCTCAAGAACACGTTTCCCACATCTGGTGACTATGGATGTCTCTTCTTCTCATGAATGAGGGGAGCGGAGTCACTGATGTCAGGCCTGGGCTGTCACCCTGCCTGGTAGTCACAACATCGAGGCCCCACCATGCTCCCCTCCCCGCATGGACACTCACCCTCAGGGATTTGAACCTCTCACCAGGTGTAGCCTGGGGTGGAAGGGGGAAGAGTAGCTGCAGGTAGGTGGAGCATGGACAGTCTGCCCTATTATGTGTCTGTATGAGACCTGTGTACATGCACATGTGTGTGTGAAAGTGTGCCAGCCAACTACAGGAAGTGTCCAGGAAGGCCTGTCATACCTACCGCGCGCGCGCGCGCGCGCACACACACACACGCACACACACACACACACACAACCTTTGTTGTTCCACATCCCTCAGATACCATAGCCCACACTTGTGTCCAGCTCCAGGCAACCAGTTATAGGCTTTCCCCGGGGCTAAGGAAGCTGGTGCCCCCAAGCCAGCCTGCTGTGTACATGGCCCCTGACCTGGTATTGAGTGGCAGCAATGGCCCCAAGGCTCACTTTTCCTTAGTGGCCTGACAGCAGCAGAGGCGCAGCACCTGAGTCCTGCAACCAGCGAGCCCTTGAGGCTGAGGCCACAGCAGCCTGCACCCTGCAATGCTGGGATCCTGGCAGAGGTCTCAGCCTTCATGTCCTCAATGACTGAACGAACACAGCATACGTGTGCAGGCAGGTCTGTGTACGTGTACACGTAGGCATGTGCATGTCTGTGTCCCTGGGTCTGGGACATCTACACACATTAAGGAATGTGTCTGTGGTGAGAATATGTCTAGACGTGTGTGCAGGTGGATGCGTGCCCAAGTAGGGAACAGGCCTTAGGGTATATGCAAACCCAGGGTGAGCTGGGCAGGTCAGGGGACAGGAGAAAGCCCTCGTGGAAGTTCCCACCCACCAAGCCTAGAGCTGAAGAGGGGCTGGGTGGTCTGCTCCTGACCTCACTGCGGTGAGTGTCCCCCTCCATGAGTGCCCCACCTGGGCCTCACCATGGCCAAGTAGTTATAGTCTGTGGCCTGGCCCAGGCCCAGCTTCTTCTTCTGGTCCTCGCTCATACCCTCCAGCATGCAGTAGAACACGTGGTAGTTCCTTTCATCAGGGGCCTAAACAAATGGACACAAGATGTTGGGAGACAGAGACAAGAAGGCAAGAGGAAGCCATCAGCAATGAGACAATCAAGAAGACTGGAAACACAGTTTGCTATTTTAACAACTGGTTTTCGTGAAAAAGCCCCATGGTGTTTTCACGGTGGGGCTTCAGGCATAGGCAGGCAGGCAGCAGCCTAGGGACAGCGGAGGCGGTGCAG
>NW_006494614.1:48094873-48097652 GCF_000325575.1 Pteropus alecto | reverse complement strand
GCAAGCAGCCCATGCCAGAATCAGCTGAGTCTCACTATGCTGACTGACCCTATGCAAGAGTCCAAGCAGGAAGAAGTGGGGTGGGGTGGGGTGGGGGAGGGGCTGGAGGGCAGCCGCCAGGCCAAGCACAAATGGAGAGCTGCGGCTGACTCTAAGCCACACTCGCCTGCCTGCCACAGCTGGTCTAAGGTTGGAAAGTGGGGAGCAGGAGAAAAGGAGAGTGGTCATTGGGGAACAGGGAAATAAGGGCTTTCTCCACCAACAACCCTCCACACACCCCAGGGCTGAGGTAACCTCTCAGAGCAGAACCTACTGACCTCCAGCCTTGGAACGCCTCTGCCACCATCCCCTACAGCTCAGCCCTGCCCAGCTGTGGGAACCAGCTAGACTCTGATCTGGGCGTGGGGAGTGACCACAAGGAACGTCCCTTTGCCAGATGACTTCACTTCTCTGAGCCTCAGTTTGATCATCTGTAAAAGGGGATGGTTAACATCCACCTCCCAAGCTGTTGGAAAGACCAAGCGCCTAATCTTTGACAGGTACCTGGTACAGACTGGCTGTCCCTAAGTGCTAATTTCTTTTCTTCTTAATAACATGACACTCAATCGCTTGGCCATGGTCACCACCTGGCATGAAGCTGGCTCCACGTGGCCATTCTAGAATCCTTCAGTAAGACAAGCAAGGAAGCTGACAGCAGCCTCTCCTCCCTCAGGGCCAGGGAGGGAAAGAAGCCCCTGGGACTAATGAAAGGGCGAGGTGGAGGCAGAGGGGAGCGGAGGGCTCTCAGTGGGAATCAAGCACAGAGGCGTGAAAGGGCGTGACATTTGGGAGGTCTGCTGGAGGAAGGTCACCCTGGCAGCTATGAAGGGATGAATAGCGGCTGCAGAAGCTGAAGGTGGAGACACTATTTCAGACCCAAAGAACCAGTCAAGGAAGGGAGGGGGGTGGTCAGGACCAGACAGAGGTGGCCCTGAGAGCAGGCTCGGCCACCAAGTGTGTGGCGGGGCCATGCCTGAGAGGGCCGAGGATGCCCTAGAACATGGAAGGAAGACTTCCTAGGACTGGGCCTGGACCCTCTTCTCCCACTCACATCTTCCACGGCCCTCTCCACTCTGTCCACAGCCCAGGGATCTCTCCAGAGTACCGGGCCCCTCAGCCCCCTGCCTCCTGGATATCCCCACTTGATGTCCACCTGCCTGTCCAGACTGGAACTCGTCCTGGCCTTCAGCCTCCCAGCAGTACTACCAACAGTACCACCACCATGCTTCACCCAGGGTGAGACCTGGGAGGACCCTCGACGCCTCCCTCTCCTTCGTCCCAGCCCACCTGTCTCCATCGGCGCAGCCACCCCTCTGGCCACAGCCACCACTGGCTCTCAGCAGACCACTGCAGGAACCTCCTCACAGGCTTCCCACTTCCATACTGTCCCCTACTATCTATCCTCCATTGGGAGCCAGGGTCAACTTATAAAATATCTGATCACGTCATTCCTCTGCTGAAAACCCTCAAGCGCTTCCCATGGCCTCAGGGTAAAGTCCATATCCTTTCCCTGCCCACAGGACCCCTGAGCCCCAGCCCTCACCAGCAACATCCCACACAGCCAGAGGCTTCTCTATATTAAACCTCCAGTTAAAAGCCCCACACCCCATCCTCTGCCCCGTCATCCTGCTAATTCCTGCTCATCCTTTGAGTCCAAACTGAGACGATCACCCTTGCAGGAAGCTGGGCACCCTCCAGTGTAATCCATCACATCCCACATGGTCCCTGTGCTTGGCCCACCTGACTCCTCCATAATTCTGGTTCAAGGTCTGTGCCCCCAGCATTGCTCTCCTCTATACCCAGGGTTGGCACCCTGCACAGCACGTAGGACACTCAGCAAACTGTTGCTGATTTGACCGAAAGAGTAACTGCATTAATGGATGGAGAAGAAATTAACTGCTGCCCACAGGAAATAACAAGGAAGGGAGCTGCGGGGACAGGCCTGTCAGCAACACAGAAGCAGCCTATCTCTGCAGACAGGAAGGATGGCCTGGGCATGTGGCTAGTGGAAAAGCACAGAACCGTGTTGGGGAGCAATGCTACCACTTCTGTACAAAAGAAAATTTTTTTCATCGTCTATACATATAATTTTATATCACGTATATGTATAGGTACATATACAGTTGGCCTTCTGTATCTGTAGGTTCTGCATCCACAGATTCAACCAACCAGGAATCTAAAGTATTTGGAGAAAAATGTTACATTGTTGCTGATGTGTTCTATGTAGTTAGGCTACCAAGGCTGTATCTGTACCGAACATGTAGACCTTTTTTCCTTGTCATTTTCCCTAAACAATACGGTGTGACAACTTTTCACATATCGTTTACATTGTATTGGGTATTACAAGTAATGTAGAGATAATTTAAAATATACAGGAGAACGTGTGTAGATTATATGCAAATATTATGCCATTTTATATAAGGGAGCATCTGAGGATTTTGGTATCCCCACGGGGTCCTGGAACCAATCTCCCACCGATACCAAGAGACAACTGTATGCATATATATCATACATGATAAATATATATAGTCGTCCTTTTGGAGGATAGATTAGAAATTAGTAGCCGTGGTTCTCTGTAGCAGAAGGAAACCTTTCCAATTAGTAACACATATACCCATTTCACAATAAATAATAAAAGCAAGGCTGCTTCCTTCAGTGAGAGAAACCTCCCCAGCAGGAGGGCAAGAACACACCAGGAACTGCTAGGAAGACGATCCCACCCCCCACTCCACCCCCCCAC
>NW_006494614.1:48091971-48094843 GCF_000325575.1 Pteropus alecto | reverse complement strand
CCGCCCTGTCCCCTCCAGGGCAGGACTTTGCAGCTGACACTCCATCTCCCCCTTACCTCCTCTGAAGGCGAATGTGAGGTGTGGTCACACCCCCTTCTCAGATGAGAGAACTGAGCCTCCAAGAAGGGGAGGGACTTCAAGCTCACACATCAGATAAGCAGAGACGGGGATGAGCAAGGGGCCCTGGCACCTGGACTTCCCCAACTCCCAGGACTGCACCTGTGGGACTGTGGAGCTGGCAGTTGGGGTGGGGAGTAGAAGAAGTGAGGCGCTTGGCCACTGCTGGCAATGAGACTGAGGCGCACCTGCCCTCTCTGGGCTCCAGCACCCATCCGTCCCCTCAGACTCTCAGCATTACTTCCTGAGCCTTCTGGCCCTCTCTCTCCAAGAGTCACAGTCAGCAGAGGGTTAATATCCAGCTGCCTAGCACAGGCCTCTTGCTCAAGTCTCCAGTAATAAACCTGCCCTGTGGGGCCATGGGTTGGGGTGGGGGAGAGATAAGGACTATTCCCAAGTCCTGGACATAGCTCACAAGGTCCCCAGGGGCCTCCATGAACTCAAGGGGAGATTGGGAGCCTCTCTGGGGCCAGAGACACATACCAGGAAACCTGGCAGGAATCCATTTTACCTCAAGCCCCACCTCCTCCAGGAAGCCCCCAGGCCTATCTGCCTAGGCTTCTACCTTAGCAGGCCATGGAGACCAAGACCCACATCCTGGGACATACACCCTCCCAGAGTCACAGAAATGCCCACCCAAAAAGTCTCCCATTGTGCCACAGGGAAGGCTGAGACCAGATAGTAGCAGGGACTCCTCAAAAGCCACATGCTTCCTAGACCCAGGCTTCCCAGACCAGGGGCCTAACCTCTGTACAGCATCAAGGAGTCCTGGGTCCCTGTCAGCCCTGCCATTTGTTCCCTGTAGGACCCAGGGACAGCCCCTGGCCTCTGGGACCACCCGATGAGAGGTTGCTAGGTGTCCTCTGAGGTCCCTCTCCCATGTGAGGTGCCCGAGGATGATTTGTGGCCCTGGGGTGCTGTCAGGCTCCTGGGGGCAGGCCAGCTGGAGCAGGCGACCGCAGGGTAGACAGTCAGGGACAGAGTGTCCGCCTGGCTCGTGGCTGTGAGCAGCATGGTAATCTGAGGAATTCCTGGGTGTGTGGGTCTGTGCCCGGGTAACTCGAGCCACGAAGTGACCAAGGGTGTCATGGTTAGGGACAGGTACGATTTCTGGGTGGGACGATGGCCCTGTTGCTTCTTCAAAGCCCTGCTCTAATCTTACCTCCTCTGCCCAGTCACAGAATCATGGAGTCAGCAAGTCCAGGACACCTCCATGAACCCTCCAATTCTTGAGCATGACTCCCCAGGCCAACAGACACCCAGAATCTTAGGCGCATGGATTATCAGAGCTGGGGAACTTCTAGGTGCCATGGCTTGGTTTTCTGAATAAGAAAACCTCTGAATAAGAAGGCAGCTGACATACCTCCTCTCAGCTCCATCCCATGTCCCCGCCCCACCTCCTCTCCCTTACCCAGAAAAGTGGTCGGAAAGGCTACAAGCGACACTTCTAATGAGGCAAATGATGTACTTCTACAGGTGCAGATCTCAGGGTTTTCTGGAGAATCTATAAATCTCTGGAATTCTTTTCTTTGACCCCCTAGTCAGCCTATTCAAGGACACAATGTCCAGGCTGATTTCTCTGCTAGCTGCCTGCTAATCAGTCTACCCCTCAATTTTTCACAAACAAGATTCACTGATTCCAAACTGTCTGAAGTTTTTTACTCCCTTCACTCTATAAATCCTGTTTTTTTGCCTTTGTTCCTTGATTCAGCCCACTAACTGACCACCTCCCACGTGAGGAATGAGTTTGCCTGCAAAATCACAATACTATGTGTAAAATAACAAGTACATGCCTCTGCATTATTCTTAGACATGGACTACGGGGTCCCTGATGGAGAAAACACCCACCCCCCAGCTCTTCCCGGTGAAGGGGCTCCCAGCCTCCTCCTGACAGGAATATGAGTGAGGACGTCAGCTCTAGCAATGGCCTCCCTGGCAAGCAGGTGGGAGGCTCCCTGTTTACCTCCAAATCCAAGTGTCAGACTCTACCCTGGCCGGGGCTGATGGCCATGGAGAGCCCAGGGATCCCCTCAGACCCCAGTGTCCAGGGAGAGGGGCAAAGAGGGTACTGCTGAGAACTGGGGTGCAGACACCAGTGGGTCCTCATGGGTATCTCCAGCCTGGGCTTGAGTTCTAGCCACACCCCACAGCTGGGCGACACTGCTCATGCCTGGAGGTGTCTTTAGTACCCCGTCCTACTCTGGGTGAAGGAAGGGGAGAGAAGGGCTTTGTCAGTGCAAAGAGTTCCCTGTGAAAGCCACTTGCTGTGCCTATGCAGTGGACCGACACCGAGGGCCCAGGCACAGCCTCTCCTCGGGAGCCGGACGTCACAGAAGGCCCCAGAGTGGAGAGGGAAGTGGAGGACCTGCCCCAGCTGAGGGATCACAATGCCAGATCTTCCCAGGGGACGCATCCCTGTCCCTGAGCGCTCCTTGCCGTGATTCCTCGGGAACAGCCCCTTCTCCACCCCCCCTCCCCGGCTCCCTCAGACTCTTCCAGCCCTGTCTCCCCGGCTCCCCTTCCCACTCCCGGCAACCTGAGTGACTGTGCTGCTCACTCTCCTGGCATGGTCCTGCCTCCGGCCTTCTATTCATGTGGTGCCCCTTCCCGGATGCCGCCTCTACCAGCCAACCTCACTCACCTCCAGGAGCCCCACCACTCTCCCAGAGCTGGGAGTGACACCTCCCCGCTACAGATCCCTAGGAACCTTCGCTGCACTTCTCTCAGGCACTTACCACCCACCCTCCCCCACCCG
>NW_006494614.1:48085990-48091952 GCF_000325575.1 Pteropus alecto | reverse complement strand
CACGCCAGCCTCCCCCGGGGCCTGGGGACCTGCCTCAGGGATTCCCTTGCTGTTGCACATCCACAATTTCCTTGGCCCCTGAGCTGCTTGAGGAAGGGGCTGGGTCAGAGAGGTGCAGTGACCCCAGCACACAGCTATGGGCCAGGCTAAACCTTGTAGGGCCTCAGTTTTCCCATCTGTAAAATGGGACTGTTGGGCTAGATCAGCAATTCTGAGTGTAGTCCAAAGACCCTTGAGGGTCCCCAAGACCCTTTGAGGAAGTCTGCCAAGTCTTTTCCACCCACGTAATCAGTGAGGCCAAATTTTCTTTATACTGTCAACCGAAACGACATCACATTGGACTGGATGCAAAGCAGATGTGAGAATCCAGTTGTCTTCTATTAAGCCAGACATTTAAAATATTTGATAATATTGTATTGTCACTCTTCTCACTATTTTTTTTTTTTTTTTTTTTTTTTTGCAAATATAGTCCTTTTTCACAAAAAACATGTTATCTTGTAATGGATTTTTTGGTTATTTTTAAGTGAATTAATGTGGTTTTTAAAGCTTCTCAGTTTTAATTTACGATATGGTAAATATCAATACATAACCCACGTAAATGCTCCTTGGGGTCCTCAATAATTTTTAAGAACATAAAGGGTTCCTGAAACCCAATGTGTGAGAACCTCTAGACTAAATGATCTCTGGGGGCCCTTCCTGCTCTGATGGTCCCTGAGCCCACCTCGGGATCAGCTCGGTCCTGGCTCAGTGAGACTATATTTGTCCTCCTGAGTTTCAGTGTGGAGAAGTGTGGGGTGTGAATATAACTGGTTGTAATATCAAGGTTTTGGGGGATCAAGGAGCATGTTCCCTTCTTCATCCCCTTCCTGAGGATACAGACTCCCAACTCATCCTTTCTTGACCTTGAGGACACAATAGCAGGCCTCAGCCCCACAGCAAACCCAGAGAGGGCAGCACTTCCCATCTCTGGACAAAGCACTGAGCCCCTCACTGACCCTGCTCTGGCCTCCCAGTGGCTTCAAGGCCTAAGGAGGCACATGAACCTGTGGTGGTACAAACGGCCTCCTTCCCCAACCACAGACGACACAGGCCACGGCCCAAAAGTGAGGATGAGCCAGACGGAGGAATATGATAGGCAGATGAGTCCCTGTCCCCTGGTGGCCAGCAGCAGACCTGGCGGTCTCAGGAGGCTGGGCCCCTGGGCAGCGCAGGCAGAGCTGTGGGCAGGCAGGGCAGGGAGGCACTCACGTAGATGAGGTGGTCCCGGTAGCGGATGAGCAGGTTGCGCAGGATGCCGGCTTCATTGAGGTCCCCCAGGCGGATCATGTCCTCCACGCCGTGGACCGATGTGGGGTGCATGGGCTTGATGTGCGTGGCATTCTGCGGGGAGATCCAGTGTTCCTGCAGGAAGGTACAGTGGCTAATGTCAGGTTGATCTCCTGGAGCCGAGAAATGCACACTGCTGGGGAAGGGGCTCAGGAAAGAAGGGAACCTCCAGTCTGTGAGGCCCCAGTAAGGGTCTTGTCCTGTTCGGTAGCCAAATGCCATCAGTTATAACAGGTTTGCATCTACGGTGCTGCCCAGCCCCAACCCCCATGGACCATTCCTTCTCTCCTCAGGGGATTCTCTCTGCAGACCTAAGCGGTGGGCAGGCCAGGGACTTTGGCCCCACCTTACAGTTGTCATTGAGAGGATAGAGTCCCCAGTCACTTTGCAGTATGGAGTAGAAAGTGTAATAACTGGAGTTAGACTTGGCTTCAAATCTAGGCTCTGGTAACAAATGTGCAGAAAGTAATTTCAAATAACGCCAAGAATAAGGCAACAGGCAAATGGGATGGAGAATCATCGGGGGAACTACTTTAAACAGGGTGGTCAGGGGCCACCTTTGAGGAGATAATGTTTAAGCTGAGACCTGAACGATGAGAAAGAGACCCCTGTACGACGAGGAGTTCCCTGGGAGAGGGAACGCCAAGTCCAGGGAACGGCAAAGCAAAGGCTCTGAGGCTCGTGAAGGCGGGGCAGGAGCAGGGGAGAGTGGACGCATTCGGGATCTATTTCACAGGGCTTGTTGATGTACGTGCAGCAGGGGTGACTTTTCAGTACTCGTGAGCTGAAGGGAAACTAGGACAGAGGTAGCCCTCTGGCTCCCCTTACGCTCCCCTGCAATATTTCCTGCTGCCAGGGGGTGGCAGATGGTGGAGCACCCAGCTGACAGCGTTGACTCTTACAGCCAGCTGCGCAGCCCTGGTTTCCTCCTGGCTCTGGAAGCTCCCGTCCTGCAGCGGGTCTCCAACATATTCTCCTCACCATCCCAGCCGCTCAGGGAAGTGAGAGTCAGATCTGTACTGAGGTGTGGCCGCAGGCAGGGTTAAGCTCCCATAGCCCTGTGGGCCTCCTCCCTCTTCCCAAATGCTGGGAGCCTCAAGACCAGGCAGGAACCTGAGTTTTGGGGAGGAGGTTAAAGAGGACCCCTCCGCCACCTTTCGGCTCAAGCCCTCAGAGTCACACGTGCTCCTCCTCTGAGTCCCCTCTGGGATAACCAACCCCAACAGCTAGACACCAGCAGGAACCTGGGCATCAGCCCCCATTCCATCCCACACCCAATCCAGCTGGTTAACGTATTCCTTCCCTCTAAAGAGCTGCTGCATGAACAGTGTCCTCCTCACCAACCTCAAGCCCTTACCCTGATGCAGACCATCATCTGTCACCTGGCCCTGCCCCTAGCTGTCGCATCCCCACCCCAATTCCTCATCTCCTGTGAGGTTCCTCAAGCACCTGTATGATCCCACCACCTTGGGGCTTTGAGTGCTTCCCCGGCCTCCAACTCTTCAGCCTGGAATACAAGGACCAGCATGAACTGGATGCAGGGACTGCTGGCTTTTGATCCAGTTACCCCTGTACTTCCAACAACAGAAGGTTGGTCTCCACTTCCCCAAACACCTCGCTGACCCTGCTCAGACTGTTCTCTCTACCTCCTTTCCACCCAGCCTTTGAGGCTCAGCTCAGATATCCCCCAGTTGTGAAGCCTTCTGTGACAACACTAACCATTCTCGCATGTTCTACTTGTGTCATCCCCCCACCTCTGCTTCAGGCCGGGCTGGGGGCCTACTCTGGGTCCCCGCGTTGCCTGGGTCTCCCATTGCAAGGCAGTCTGGGTTGCCATTGTCTGAGTGCAGTTCTTTCCCTGACCTTCCAACTTGCTCCTAGGCTGGGAGCTCCTAGAGGCCAGATTCCATGTCTGCTATACCCCTTCCACAGTGCCTCAAACAGGGACAGGGCACAAATGACGTGGCAGGGAATCTCCAATGGGACTTATGGCCAGCTAGTCACTACTGTGAACCAGGTCCGAATTAGAAGCAGAAGTCCTAATCATGGGGAGAAGGGCTTCAGGTTCCCTGTTCCAACCCCCTCACTGGGATCAGAGTAAGACGGTGGCCCTCAGGGGGATCAGGGACAGGGCCAGTCACTGTCCACAGCTCCAGTTTCCCTGCATTTCATGGCACATCCTGGGCCAGGAGCATTTCAATCCGGGTCAGACCCTCACACAGCTCTCCCCAAGGCATGAATGGGCCAGGTGGTAAGATTAAAGAACCTACCTAGATTTTCCAGTCCCAAGTGGAACATTCCTCTCTTCTGGGCACCTTATTTCTTGATAAAAATTGATCCAGTTGGAAAATTCCCTCTGCTTGGTGCCTCTTCAGTCCTAGGCCCTGACATGGCCCAGAGGGAGAGGACTTCCGGGCAGGCCATCTGCCTTCCTCATTTGACCCCAACTCTGGTGACATAATCCCCCCCCACACACAGCTTGGCACAGAGTTTAGAGGAGGCTCAGCCACTGCATGACTCTGTAACTCTGTGCATGTCACTTTTCCTCCCTGAGCCTCCGCGACCTCAGCTATGAAATGAGAATTAGAATAACAGTCCCTTCTTCTTGGGATGTTGGGTAAATTAATCGATAAATAAAGGCCAATCCTTGTTTTATTCCTACCAAGTCTAAAAGGCACTGGTGCCTGGTAGTTGCTCAACCAGTGCTGGATATTATGACTCTCATGCTTTCTGGTTTTACAAAGGAGATGAATGTTCTCATTTGTTCCTCAACAGAATTACCAGCCCATTTCATAGTGAGGAGTCATACTCAAGAGGTAAAGTGGCTCGCCCAGTTAAATGGCAGAGCTGAGCCTCTCCCCACCCCTTTCCTGCATGACAGGTCTCCCAGCTCAGGTCAGCACCCCTCGGGTCAATGTCCACAGGCATCTACAGCATGGACCAAAGTGTAACGAGGGCAGAAACCGAGACCTGGCCCTGAAGAGATGCCAGAGAGAGAGAGGGGAGGAAGGAGGGAGGAAGGGAGAGAGAACATGGCCAATTCCAGGGACTGGGGACACTTTGAAAAAAGAGCTGGACTGGCATTGAACTTGGAGAGACGGGGACCACGTGGTCTGTAGAGAAAGGGAAGGAGGGGTGTATGTGGCAATGGGAACGGCTTGGGAAAGACAGAGTGAGGACTAGAACCATAACCTTTCATTCATTCATTCATTCATTCATTCAGCAAGTCTTTATGGAGAACATTCTCTGGGAAGACCCTGGGGAACCAGATGTGACTTGCCTGGTTCCTGCCCTCAAGCTGAGGGTGTCTGCGGAAGACAAAGGAATAAAGGAGATGGCCTGCAGAGGGGAGGAAGGCATGAGAGGGAAGGAGAAAGCCTTGTGGAAAAGGAAGCCAGGAGCTGCAGTGTCCCCATTCCACTGAGGCAAACCCAGCCTCCCTAGCCTGCTCGAGGCCAGCCAGTCATGGCCCTCCCCACTCTGCAGCCCTCACTCCTAGGGCCTCAGTGGGAGGGGACCTCTGGGATCTGGTGACACAGTTAGGGGACACCATCTGACATGCAACATGACCCAGGTGAAACTCAAGCCTGCAGGCAGAATCCCTGGGCCCCACGTTGGGGTTGTAGGCAAGTTCGGGGGACTGGTTTATGCTGCCAGCCCCCCTCCTGTGGCTGCGACCTCACAGTAGCTCTCTAGAGAGTCCTCGACCTGGAACTGACATTGCAGACACTCCAAAGTGCAGGGGACAGAAGTGTGGTTAACAGAACCTGAGCCCCCAAGGTGCCAGGAAGGTGTTGGGAGGGGAAACGTAGGCCCCGAGGCCAGATCCCGGGTCCTAATCCCAGCACCACACTTGCAGCTGTGTGACTAGTCCTGGTGTGGTCCTCTCCGCGCCCCACTTTCCCTCGGGGTAACAGTTTCTGCCCTCCATGCTTTCACAGATGCTGTCAGGACCCGAAGACAGAACTGGGTCAAAAGACTGTGCAGACCCTGAGGGGGGTGTCCTTGCCCCCAGCAGAACCTTATGCTCCAAGTCGCTGCATCCTCTTCCTCCTCTAAGAATCCTGGAGGCTAAGACGAGGACTCAATCCCATCTCTATGTCCCCAGCACTAAGGAACTGAATCTTCCTGGGTCCCTCCAGTCCCTGCTAAGCTTCAACCATGTTCTCTGTACCACATCCACGTGTCCCCATACCACGGACACACATGCAATACACCCCTGCTAAGCTTCAACCATGTTCTCTGTACCACATTCACGTGTCCCCATACCACGTACACATATGCACACGTGTTCGAAGGCCCCAGGCTCACCCTCTAGATCCTCATCCAGACCACTCACCTTCCCCAGAGCAGGACCCTGACTTTAGGCCTTTCCTTTCTCTCCAAGGCCCCACTCTGACTACCTACCAACTCATACTTCCTGTGTCCCTTTTGTTCAGGGCCACAAGAAATAAAGGGTTAATCTGTTAGGCTGATTCCCAGGGCAGCACCAGGGTGGACGATGAATTCACATGGTGCATTAACCCAATGGAGCGAGACTAAGAACATTTTCAGATCAACTCTTGCTTTACGGAGGTGTTCTCTGTGTGGGATCTCACTTGTGGGTCAATGCCCTGTGAGACAGTTCCTATTAACC
>NW_006494614.1:48081677-48085969 GCF_000325575.1 Pteropus alecto | reverse complement strand
AAGAGGGTTGGCGAAGCTTGCACAGCTAATAAGTGGGAAGGATGAGATTCGAATCTAGTCTGACCCTGAAGCACCCCTGTGCCTTTGGAGCTCCCAGCTCGGGGCCACCCTCTGCCCCATCATACACGCACACGTGACCACACAGACACAGGTCTCTAATACTAAGCAGAGTGGACTGAAGTGCTTTTGGAATTAGAACATGTAAACTGGGGCAGAAGTGGAGGCTCCCTCTCACAGGGGTACTGGAGAAAGCTCCATGAAGGATGGAGTGTGAGAGGTGGAAATGGGGGCACAGGCACCACCTCTACCCCCTTGAGGCAGGTCACTGTCTGGCCCCTTCCAGCCTATGTCCTCCCCAAGGCATGGGGGCGGGGGCGGTAGGGGGCTACTCACATTGCCTTCATCGTCCACCACCTGGATCTGCCCAGAGTCACAAAGCTTCACCACTGCCCCGATGGGCACATCAAACTCCTGCCCGGACCTCAGGTCCATCCAGACATAGTCCCCCTGTGGGAGAGAGAGAGGCCCAGGACAGGTGAGCAGGGACAGGGCTCGGCACCCCTTCTAGGCAGTCCTGTGCCCTGACCCTACCACTACCAGAGGCTCTTGTGCCAACCACAGGAGAGGAAGGAAAAGCACTCAAACTAGCTGGGAGGCATCTGGTGCCAAGCCCTGGCCTGGTACTTATGCAATGTCACCTACCTCTCTTTTATAGTGGCCATAATGTCCCCATTTTACAGATAAGTAAGCAGGGGCTCAGAGAGAATCACTGAGACCACGCAGCTGGGCAGCTTCAAACCCAGGCCTGTCCAAAGCCCAGCTCTCCCCACAGCTCCACATCCCACACATGTACAGCGGATTCATCGAACTCTAGGCAGAAACACTGAGACACCCACACTACTTCCCCTCTGTCCTAAAGAGCCCCCTGCCCAGACCACCCAAACAGCCCCTATCACCTCTAAGGTTGACTCTTAACAATCGTAGTCAAGGGTTCCTCACAGTCACACCGCTCTGTACCGGGCCCTGTGATACAAGTTTGGCCTCATTGCCTCCTGGCTTGTGGGGAGAGCCCTGACCTTGAGGGGGAAGGGTGACACATTTGCATCCCCTGCGATATCTGACACAGGGCCTGGCTCTTACTACATGCTCAGTAAGAGCTCATGGAAGCCAAATCTAAAACCCAAAGTCAGAGAAATGGACTTAGAACAACCACTTTCAGCAATGATGCATTCCACAAACATACCTTGAGCACCTACTAAGTACAAGGCACTGATTGATCTAAATGCTGGGGATTGAGCGGTGACCATAGAGTCTACGTTCTATTTGGGAGGAGTCAGAAAACAAACAGCTGAGCGAGTACGTTAACATGACCACGCTGGACAGTGGTGGGCGGCGCGATGGAAATGAACGTCCCAGCGGTGGAGTATGACTGAGTGCATGGCCGACCACAGTCGCAGTGGCCAGGGAAGCCGCTCTGTGGGGGAAATCTCTGAGCCGAGACCTGAACGGCAAGAAGCAGCCAGCCAAGGAAAGATTAGGGGTAGAAATCTGGGCAGAGGGAATGACAAGTGCAAAGCCCCTGAGGCAGGAAGGAACAGCAAGCAGGCCATTGTGGCAGGACCTGATGAGAGAGAGGTCATAGAGGCGGCCAAGATTCAGGACACAAAGGCTCTTGTTGGCCTGGAAGTAAGTTTGGATTTTATTCTTTGTGGGTAGTTCCCAAATTCTCCAGGAGGGTAAAAGAATGGTAGGCATCCTAATAAAAATATAACTTACTATCAAGCAGTTAGAAACAGCAGCTGATAAAACTGATTCACAATGAATCAAGCCCATGGGAATGGCCCAGTGGAAACAGCTCTGGGCTATGGGTCAGGAGACTGGGTTCCAGGACCCGCTTGGCCTTGGACAAGTCACTGACCTCTCTGAGCCTCAGTTTCCACATGTCTCCGTGAGGGATGGACTCGGTGGGTCCCAAGGCCAACTCATCATTATTTTAGGCCCCTCCCGTCCCCACTGGAACCAGCTATTTTCCCACTATTTGCCACTATAGGCCTTCACTCCATACGAGGTTCGCACATGTTAGAGACAGGCTTGCTCCAAACCCAAGCTTTCTCCCAGAAAAAGTAGAAAACACTGGAAAGCCTCTGGAAAGGGAGGAGAACTCACATGATGACTGAACATCTACTGTGCCCGGGCTGCGTAACTGCTTCCATAAACCTGTCCCATGGAATCCTCACAGCTTCTTTAGTCCCAAGCCCAAGCTGCACTTTCTACTACACTCCTCACCGACTCTAAGTGCCAGCCCTTGGACCACCTGACACACCCCTGCTTGGGCTCTTCTTCTCCATCTGCCCCCTACCCCATCTTTCCATTGACCGGACACCCACCATTCTGTCCAGACCCGGAACCCAGAACAAATAGCAACTCTTCCCTGACCACCCCGCCACCGCTTCCCACCTTCCTCCTCCTTTTCCCCAGTTCCTGAAGAGTTCATTCATTCGCTCAGCACATATTTGCGAAGAGCCCCCTGTGAGTAGGTCTTGTTCCAGATTCTGCGGACAGAGCAGTGAACAGGCAGCATGCCCGGAGAAGTGAGGCAGGCCCAGCTGGAGCCAGATGAGCACAGACATGGGCGGGCACCAGGTCACACAGGCCCTGTAAGCCATGGACAGGAACTAGACTTTCTTTTAAGTATGACAAGAAGCCATTGGGGGGTTTTAAGCAGGAGAATTACATCATAGATATACATTTTCAAAAATTTCACCCTGGCTGCTCTGCGGAGAATGGGGGTACCCCTCCTTACAGCTGGCACCACTTTGGGTCATCACCATCTACATCCATTCCCACTAGCCCGCAGCCCCCTGAGGACGGGGCTGGGTCTGAGTCTTTCATCTGTGACTCTCCAGAGTCAAACACAGAAAAACAGAATTTGTCACTCAGTGAGTTGGGCATGGGGGGGAGGCGGGCGGGGGGAGTGTGAGCCAGCTGTGCAAGGCCATGGCACCAGTACATTGCTCTGCGCTAGCTCACAATTACCCCCACAAGGAGCCAGGTTGTGAGTTAGATGCTTCCCTATAATTAACTTTCTCATTGAACCTCACAATAATCCTTAGGCAGAAGATTCTATTTCCACTTCATCTCCTCAAGGAAGTAAAAACCCTCCAAGCTCGTTTCGTGGTAGAGTCAGAAATAAAGCTCAAGCCTGATAAACTCCAAACCCAGCACTCTCCCAACATGCCCTGGGGCCCGCCCTGAACCCAGCTCTGTGAACAGAATGGGAAGCACTGATAGGGTCCCTGGTCATAGATGACTTGTGGGTCGAACAGAAAAATGACCTCGTGGCAGCAGGAAACAGAGGCTCAGGAAGGCTGAGAGAGGAGCTCAGGACCACATAGCAAACAGAAGTGACTAGAACTCTCCCTAACTGAGGACTGACATCAGGAGGGCAGTGAGTTACCTGTCTCTGCTCTAGCTCAGAACTTGAGGAAAGAAGCTAAAATGACAGCTCAGAAGCTTCAGAGAGAATTTCCCCTGAGGGAGAAAGTTACCATAGTCGCAGGGAAAGTCCATCAGAATGCAGCCAGGTCGGAAAGGTCTTCATTTCACAGATGAGGAAACTGAGACCCAGAGAGAGAAAGGAACTTGGCCATAGTGGCCAATAAGACAGTGAATATCTTCAGGGCAGAGCCTAAACCAAAACGGCATAGGTCAGAAGTCACTGGTTGGGTGAGGGAAGGAAGGGAGGGAGGAGGGAAGATGTAAAAGAACATGACACAGTTTTAGGGGCAGGAAGAGGGAAGAGAGGAAAGGGACACCAGACACCAGCCCCTCACATCCCCATGGCCAGATTCCAGACAATAGGTCAGAAGTCACTGGTTGGGTGAGGGAAGGAAAGGAGGGAGGAGGGAAGGAAGATGTAAAAGAACATGACACATTTTTAGGGGCAGGAAGAGGGATGAGAGGAAAGGGACACCAGACGCCAGCCCCTCACATCCCCATGGCCAGATTCCAGACCGTTTGTGACTGCTCCTGGCTCCATTTCCACCACCCCACTGGGAGGGGCACTCCACTAGGGACTTCACCTTAAATCAAAAATCCAGTTGTGATATGACACATGCCTCAGTGTGGCTGTGTAACTTGGGGCAAGTTCCAGCTTCTCTGCTGTCACGTAAGTGGCTGGAGCAGAGGGTCTCCCGGCCCGAGAGTGGTGATTTCCTAGAATGGGTGTCTAAAAAGTGCACAAGGGTACCCCCAAAACCCTGGTGGGCACCCCCCCCCCCCCGGGAAGCTGG
>NW_006494614.1:48080477-48081189 GCF_000325575.1 Pteropus alecto | reverse complement strand
CCAACCAACTGGCTGGGGTTCCTGTGAGCAATAAAGTGCCCAGTTGCTAACCTAGGGGAGGGGACCTTTGGGCCCTGCTTTCCTTCTGCCAGTCACAGGCTAGTCCACAAACATCTACCGAAATCCCTGGGGCATCTGGAGGGCTCCCTGCTCTGGATAGAGGTGCAGGCAGGGAAGCCCTTTCTGGGCCCAGGCCTATCCACCTTGGCTGAATACAAAAGCTTCCCGCCCAGGGAGCGACAGCCAAGGACAGCAGGGAATCAGGGACCACAGTCTGAGCATACACTGGGGCTTCAGGACCCTGGGGTCCCGCCAAGGGTCTCAGGCTCTGCTGGCCAAAATCCAAGGCCAAGGTTCAAAGCAAGGCCCTGGCTGCAGTTGCAGCTTCTCCTCCAGCTCAGGCTCAGGCTCTGGCTCCCAAAGGTGCCCAGGTCCCCAAGAGTAGAGGCCTCTGCGGAGAAACTGAGGCCTTGGCGCAGTCCCCAGGGCGCGCCCTCCCCTTCCCGGCCCGGGCCTCACCGGCATGACCGCGTAGGTCTTCAACGCCTGGTTCAGGCTGCGCACCAGCGCCCACTTGCCGGGCTGCTTGGCGCGTTCCTCAGCTGGGGCCACAGGGTTGGAGGGGGTGGCGGGGTCCGCGGGGTCTGAGAGGTGGGCGGGGGTCTCCATGGCGCGGAGGGTCTGGCGGCGGCTCCTGCGGCGGCGCAGTTCC
>NW_006494614.1:48076543-48080460 GCF_000325575.1 Pteropus alecto | reverse complement strand
AGGTGACGCCGGCGGGCGGGAACGGGGAGGGGGTGCCTGCGCCGCCCCGGCCCCCTCCCATTTCGGCGGGACCCCCCAACACCCCAACATCGTGGTCCTGGCGTGCTTCTCTGGGACCGCAACAGGTGGCAACCGAGCTGCCGGCCTCAGTGTAAATTAGACACCTGGAAACTCATCTTGACGGCACTTTTGGAGAAAATCGGTATGTTTTCTATGAAAAGAAATGAGGGGATGTTATGGAGCAAAACACAATAAACTCTGTGAACTTTTAAGACCGAAGGGAAAGTTCCTCAAAGATCTTTTTAGCTCACTGGCTGGTTCCGGGGAGTGAAGGCAGATAAAACTCTTGGATGGGGCTGTGGGGGGCAGAAGGGGGTGGAGGCGGAAAGCCCTTGAAAAGGCTGTCTCCGGTCCTCCCCCAGCCTCTGAGGTCAGCCAGTCTATCATCTCCAGCCTGCAGGGGAGGCACCGAGTCCTGGGGGAAGGAGGTCTGCTGGTTCTTGAGAACATCAAGCAACCCTTAATGTCTCAGAGCTCAGCCCACGGTAGGCGCCAAGCTATGCTCCTATGTGTGCTGGAGGCCACACAGGACTGGGCACCTGGCTCACATCCGTGCTGGGCCGGCAGCCACAGTGGCCGCTGTCCCACTCGAAGGTGTGGAATGCCCAGGCCCTGTGACTGTCCTCCCACCCCCACCTTTTCTCTCCTCCCTGTTTATCTTTATCTTCCTTCCTTCTTTCCTCCTCCCTTCTCTTCTCTCTTCAAAGCCTCTTGTTCCCATTTTCGGTCCTCGGCATTGTCTGGAATCCTGAAAGCCCACTTCTCCGATCACAAACAAGCAAACCGCTGCAGGGAGTAGGGGGAATGGCCAAGGAGACAGTGATGCCTCACACAGACCTCAGAGCTATCCCCTTGGACCTGAGCTTCCTTCCACTCCAACACATGTTCCAGCCTTAAGGACCCAGGGCTTTGCCATCCAGCACAAAGTGGACTAACACATGTTCCAGCCTTAAGGACCCAGGGCTTTGCCACCCAGCACAAAGTGGACTAACTGCAGTGATTCCCACCTCCCTATTCTGCCATCTTCACTGATACTACTTACTGATGTGACTCCCACCCACTTCCTGTGCCCCTCTAGGGACCCTGTTCTTAGGAGAGGTCCTTCCCCCAGTCAAGCCCAGATCAAGCAATCCGACCTCAGCCCACCCACCCACAGGAGTCCATGGGAACAGGAATCAGACACAGGGAAGTGCTGCTGAGGCGCTTCCAGCCATCCTTCCACCTGTCCATTTAACCAACTTCCACAGGCTCAGACTAAAGCCCAGCTAACACTGTTCTCAGAGCTCCCAGCCTGGGGTTGGACAGACTGGGAGCTCCCAGCCTAGGGTTGGGCAGAAATAGATAAGGAAGGCACTACTAGATAGGGGACACATTAGCCCTGGGGAGACAGAAAAGCATGCCACTAAGAGGTTGAACTCTGGAGCCAGATGGCTTAGGTTCAATCCAGGCTAGCCACTCACAAGCTGTGTGACCTCAGACAAGTTCCTCAACCTCTATATGCCTTTGTTTTCTCATCTATCAAATGACAGGATTAAACAGGCTAATATATATAACTCACTCAGATTGGTGCCTGTTAGAGCAAATGCTGTATGAGTGTTGGTTAACTGAGCAAGTCATGTTAAGGGCAGAACCTGGGTATTGTGAATTTTTAGGTAGACATGAGGGGTAAAGGCCTTCCAGAAAAGGGAACAGCAAAGCACGGAGAAGCAGAAAGAATAAGGAAGAGATGATAAAATAAGTCTAGTGGATAGAGAGAAGTGCCCTGGGAGAGACCCAGTAAAGGGTTGAGAGCCTCCTCTGCTAGGCACAGACCTACTGCTCAACCCCTGAACCCCCTGTGCCCAGGCCACCCTGAGCCGAAGCTTGGGAATAGGCCCTTTCCTTGCAGGTGGCCTGTGTACCAGGTCTGGGAAGCAAGTCTAATGCCCCTGTGACCCACACGGGCATCACACCAGACCTTCTCCCAGAACCAGGGCTTGCTGCTGCTCCAGCCTCATCTCCTGCTGCCCTGACCACACAGAAGAGGGCCTTTGCTTATCCTACGTCCTTTGCCAGGAATGCTTCACCCCAATACCCTGCTCATGCCCCCTCACAGCCTCCAAGGTTCCAATGAGCCATGTGCCCCGTGGTCCCCACACCCCCTCCCCACTATCATTTTTCTGTACTCCCTTGGTGCCTCACACAGATCCATGGTGCTGTCCTCACTGTACCACCATCCAGTCCAATTTTGGCCACCCATTTTACAGATGAGGAGATTGAGGTTCAGAGGTGATGAAGGAGACCTACCCAAGGATACATAGTAAGTTGAGACAAAAAGCTTTTAGAAAATAACTGTGCTGTCAGTAAGTAGTATCAGTGAAGATGGCAGAATAGGGAACTCCAAGAACCTATCACTCTATGGAAACACCAAAAAAAACAAAAACAAAAACAAAAAAACTACTTTACTAAAACTCTAGAAAATATTCAAAAGTTTATAGTAACCAATGGAACATTTAATGAAGAGAAAGGTGCTGAAACCCAGCAAGAAAGCTTTGTGGTATTTTAAGCTACCCAACCCTCTTCCCCCTGCCTTGGTGGCGATCTTGAAGATGGTAGCCTGCATCCCTGGTGTGGGTTCTTGGGGCCAGAGGGAGCAGAACAGACCTTGCTATCAAAGGATTATGGTTATTTTAACCTGTCTCGGGTTTCCCTGAAGGAATAAGGCAAAGGGCTTGCCTTTATTTCCCTAACAGGGAACTCCTCCAGGGCAGAGAAGTAGGTATGGAGGGCATTGGTCAAAAACATCCAAAGGCAAATGAATTATCCACTGCTGCCTGGGAGAAAAATAATCAGATGAAACAAACAACAGGCACTCCAAAAAAGCCTGGAGGAAAGGCAGGGGAGTGAGATGCTTTGGGGGAATAAGGGCTTTGAAAAGCTCCTGCATATGCTGGGGAATCTAGAAGACCATGTACATGCCCAGGGTGGGAAAAATGTTCAGAAAAAGTCTGAGAAGACCCTAAGTTCTTATCTTCAACTGACCTTCAAGCTCCACGCAGACAAGAAGTGAAGGCTAAGGCAGAGTTCCCTGACTGAGCATGGAAAGCACGCACCAACACACACACAGAACCCATTTGCAAAGACCTAGAGTTTTGTTTTGTTTTGGCTCTAAATGTTTGAGAGACTGCAGTGAACACACACAACAAAGAATATAGCCTTCATGAATATAGTTTAGACAAGTCACTAAACAAAACTACAACTCACAACAAGCAGCAACAACAAACCTTGAGGAGAGGGGAGAATTTGACTTCCAAAGCTGTCACATTATAATATTAAAAATGTCCAGTTTACAGCAAAAAATTATGAGGCATGCAAAGAAACAAGAAAATATGGCCCATTCACAGAAAAGAGGAAATTAACAGAAATTTTTCCTGAGGAAGCACAAACTTTGGACTTAATAGACAAATACTTTAATCAATTGTTTTAAATATGCTCAAAGAACTGAAGGAAACCAGAACAACATCTCACCAAATAGAGAATGTCAATAAAGAGACAGAAACCATAGAAAGAGACCAAATAGAAATTCAGAAGTTGAAAAGTACAATAATTGATATGAAAAATTCACTAGAAGGGTTCAATATCAGATTTAAAGAGAAGAAGGAAGAATCAGCAAACATGAAGATAAGTTACTGAGTTTATCCGATCTGAGAAGGAGAAAGGAAAAAACTTTCAGAAAAATGGGTAGAGCCCGTGAGACCACATATGCATAATGGGAGAAGAGAAAGAGAAAGGGGAAGAAAGATTATTTGAAGAAATACTGGCCAAAAACTTCCCAAACTTGACAAAAGATATAAATCTATACATTAAATCAATAAATT
>NW_006494614.1:48070492-48075817 GCF_000325575.1 Pteropus alecto | reverse complement strand
AACAGTACACTGGGGAAAAATCAATTAAATACAAAAGAAGGGCACCTAATATTAGAGGAATTGAGGGGAAAAAAGATGTGACATTAAAAATAGCAAAATGGCAGAAGTAAGTCTTTAAATGGAAATGAATTAAACTCTCCAATTAAAAGGTGAAGGTTCACAGAATAGGTTAAAAAAAAAATCTAACTATGTGCTATCTATAGGAGACTCACTTTAGATCCAAAGATACACATATGTCAAAAGTGAAAGGATAGAAAAATATATTTCATGCAAGTAATAATCGAAAAAAGCTGGGATGGCTCTACTAATATCAGACAAAATGGACTTTAAGTCAAAAATTGTTACAAGAGACTAAGAAGGACATCGTATTTTAATAAAAGGGTCACTCCAACTGTTATCAACAGCCCACAAATTTATCTTAAAAATTCTCTTCACCTGTGAATCCAGGCAAAGTACATCCTGTCTCTACTCTGGCCCTACTATGGGTCTAGAAATCATATTATGACATCTAAAGAACAGCTGCTCTCACTGTGGTCCCTAAAGGAGCAGGCCATGTACACCACAGATCTCTGGGTTCTTGCAAGCACTAGCTGGCCTTGCAAGCTAGGGCAAGTCCCTCTTCCTGAAACCTCAGTCCCCTATCTCTGGCTGAGGGACTATCAGAAAAGTCTCAGAGACTTCCCTGACACCACCCACCCTCGCCACCACAGGCAGGGCAAAAGTTCCTCCCATCTGTGGGCTCCCTCCCACTCCACTCCATCACCAGGGCTCCTGCTATCACAGGGCACCCTTGCTGTGTCAATGAGCCACCTCTCTCTTTCATCTGGTAACTCTTCTAGGACCAGGAGAAGTAGATTCATCTCTGCATCCTTTGCGCCCAGCCTGGTACAGAGAAGGGGCTCAGTGCCGCTTTGCTGAGTGGGTGAGTGAGAACGTGGCTATAGGAGGTGGCTTTTGGCACACTGGGAACCTCCAGGCACCACCACCCCACTCCTGAAGCCATCAGCACAATGGGTCTGCCCAGACCACCGCAGGGCCCCTAGGAAAGAGCACAAGTTCCGCAAACACCACCCAGCAGGAGCAGTCTGACCCCTCCTCCCTCAAGCCCTGTGCCTGTTCCAGTGTCACACCCCTGGGCCCTGCACCGCAGCCCCCTCCCAAGGTCTCCTCTCCCTGCCTGCTGTTCCCCTCACCGTCATGGCTCCCTACCCCATGTGGACCTGCCCAGCTTATGTTTAAAGGACCCAATCTGGGCTTTAGTCTCATCACCTGTGATATAGTCATGAAGATCCCTATCTCATAGCCCCATGGCGATAAAAAGGGACCGTGGATAGAGAGTGCCTAAGGACCAATGCGCATGTTACTTCTGAAGAATTAGAACTCTCAACAAATGAATAAAATTCTCTTATGACTGAAGAGTTTTGGATCCTTCGTCCATCTTTGTGAAGGTGTCTCCTGTGTCTGGTACCTCATGGGGGCTCAGAAGGGGAGGGAGCGAGGATTTCTGTCACTGATATGTCCCACATGGGGATACTCTATACATTGGAAAAAACCATTGTATCCTTTGAGGTTTCCTGAGACTTTTATCTCAAATAAAGTGAGAGAGAAAAGAATGGGAAATTCTCATACACAGGAACACTACTAATATGATTTTATTAGTAATATTCATCATGGCAGCTAACCTTTAGTGAGCTGTGTCTAGCATTGGGCTAAGCAATGTTTGTGCCTTATGACATTTCATTCTCAAATATCCCTTTGAAGTAGATACCACTGTCCACCCTAGCCCCTCAGAGTAAATAAGGGTGTAATGAGCTCCATCTCTGAGTGGGCTGCTGCCAGGGCTAAGGAGACAGTGGGGAGCAGGATGAAGTCTGTCCCCATTTCCAGGCTCACGAGGAGGTCCCCGGTAAGCAGGGGAAGAAGGTGGAGTGATTGGGACTCTAATGTGGGCAAAGCAAAAAGGCTCCCAAAGGGAGCAATGGCCATGGTGAGACCTGAAAAGAAGTCAGCTGGGAAAAGGAGAGACGGAGCGCTCTGGGCAGAAAGACCAGGTGTGAGAGGGCAGGAAGGAGTGGCAGGAGGAGGGGAGGAGGAAGGCAGACCTGAGAGGCAGGTGAAAGAAGCAGAACTTTGAATCCTTCATGGCATTTTATCTTTACAACTGTCCTGGGAAAGGAGAGTTTTGTCCTCATTTTACAGATGAGGAAACAGAGGCTCAGGAAGGCTGAAGAGACTCCCCAAAGTCTGCCCACTCATCAACAGCGGAGCCCAAGGGAGCCCAGGTGTGTGGGCTCTGCCTACGCATCGCGTGCGTAGCTGGCCAGGTCCCCAAAGCTGGGACCGTTAGAGGAACAAAGAAGTAACAGAAATGTACTTTCTGTGTAAGGGGTGGGCAGAGCCTCATCCACTTGCAGACACCCCCTCCCAGCACAGGCCACCTGCAGGGTGAGGTAGGCCAGTATGCAGAAGGGGTTGTAGGGGGAGAAGGGACAGCCTCAGAGGCCCCCTGCAGGAAAGCACCCTTGGAGGGCTGTGCGTGGCCCGGGCCCTCCCTCTATGGGGCTGCGCATGCTCCCACCCTCCCAGCCCCACTAGCAGCGCAGGCCCTGGCATGCAGCAAACGCTCAGTGACAGTAACTTGCCTTCTCTTATTGGTCCTGGCCGTCCCTGATGGGCCAGGACCTACTTTAAACAGACTCTTGGGTCAAGGGGCCGAGGGGCTCTAGAAGTGTTCTCCAGTCCCAGGATGGAAGACTGTCCATCCCAATCCTGTGCTGACGCCTGCCTGCTCACATGCACGACACACATGTTCACACGCAAATGCAGCCACACAGCAGGCTGCCCGCTGGCCTCTGATGGTCCCAGAGGACGCGAAGCCACTGGCTGAGCCCCCACGGCACACACCCCCACCAGCCCCAGGGCCTGGTTCCAGGCCAACCTGGCACAGGACCCACATTCCTGGCTCTAGAGACCAGGAGCTCATTAGAGCCTCAGACTGATCACGAGGAAGGGCTGAGGGTCAGGGGCCACTGTGACTCTGGGAAGGAAGGAAGGCTGGAGGACTCGGCCAGGCAGAACCTCTGCTTTTTCCATATTACCACATGGGGCTCCAGCTCTGGCCAGGTCATCCCCGACTCACTGCTCCCAGTCAGGCTCAAAGCCCTTCCTGGTCTGGCTTCGGTAGACCAGTTGCAAAGCCCTCATCCCTTTCCCCAAGGGCTTTCTTGCATTTGGGACTTTGCACATGTTTTTCCACTGCCTGAAATGCTTAGGGATTCAGAAACGTATGTCAATAAATAATTTCTACCCAGTGGAGTGAGTGCAGTGAGAAAGGAAGCCCCAGCAGGCACATCGGAGAGAGCAGTTCTAGACTGGGCCTGGCACAGTCAGGGAAAGTTTTACAGCTGGGTTTTGAAGCATAGATAGGAGTTTTCTGAAAGAAAGGATTGGGGAAAGTGTCCCACATCCAGCATATGAATGAGAGAATATGGTATGGGGCAGGATGAGTCACCCAACAGGGTTATTCCCCGCACAGAAAGATGAAGGCCAGTGGGGCGCAGGGAGGACTCACCTGCTGAAGAATCACCATTGTCCTTTGTCAGATGCTCCCACTTGGCCAGACCCGGTTCTGCAGGAGGAAAGACCGTGTCAAGCCTCTGAGTGCCTGTACCGGGCAAGGGTCACCTGGGCTCCTCCCAAAGGCCCAGCCCTTCCTCCCTCTGGAGAGCCCTCCCTGGCTTCACTCCCTCTGGCCACAGATCAGCCTGTGTGACCTGAGCCTCAGCTGCCATCACCGGCTTTATTGCCCAGAGCAGTTGAGCTCTTCTTTCGGTCACTCCATCTGGAAACTCCCAAAGGACTCCTAGAAAGTAGCAAGTCCACCCCCTCTCCAGAGAGGGACCAAGACTTGCCCAAGGTCACACAGCAGGGCAGGCAAGTTCAGGACCAAGATTTGGTCTCAGGCCTACCAGCTCAGAGCTGCCCCAGGAACGAGGTAGCAGGGGTAGCCTGGCCCAAAGGGAGGGTTATGGGTTAAGCATGCCTAAACCCTTCCAGAACAGCCACTGCCCACAGGATGGGGGCTCTAAATGTGGCTTTTAAGTCCCAGCACTACATGGCTCCTGTGGATTTTCCAGTCTTGCCTCTCAGGCTTTTTTCCTTCTTCACTCCTGCACTGAGGCCACCCTCAGCACTCGCTGATCCTGAAATGTGGTAGCCCTTTTCATACCCCCTGGCCTTTGCACACACTGGCCCCTCTGCCTAAAATTATAGCTAGTAAACTCCCACTTGTGCTTTGTGGCTCAGTTCAGATGGTACCTCCTCCCAGAAGCCGTTCCTGACCATCCCCAGGCTGCCAAGAGTCTTGATATATCTCTCTTTCCAGCCCTGACTACATGCATTATGCTGTCTGATCAGGGTCTGTCCCTGCCTCTGCCCCCAAAGTCGGGGAGCTGACCCAGGGCAGAGTGTGGGGTTCAGCCATCACCTCACACAGCATAGGGCTAAGCCCAGAGACGGCTCAGGAAGGACTTGTGGGACTGAGTGTGGTGCTCCAGGGCAGCCCCAGCCCACGGGCCCTGCCTGAGGCCCCTCTGGCCTCCCTCCTGCCCCCCAGGATGAGCATCAATTATTCACAAGGCCCATTCAGAGGCACTGGGGCATTTGATCCTCTGCCCATGACACTGCCTGACACCTGAGCCCTGACCCCTGCCCTGGAGCTTTGGGACGCAGCAGGCACACAGTCCTGGAGACCTGCACCCAGCCTGAGTGCCTGGCAGGGAAGGGAATTCAGCAAGGGCCAGCAGGCAGCCGCACCAGGGAGCTATGTCTGAAGAGGATGTCTGGCCATCATGCTGGCATCCTGTACCAGCGTGAGCCACGGGGAGCCAGAGGGCAGAACCAGGGTTTTCATTAAGAGTCAGAGTTTTGGAAGGAGGTGGTAAGGGCATAGAATTTCAGGGCCATACATAAGGGAAAAACTGCAAGATGACAGTTTTTTCTAAGAATAAGAACTAGTCCATGTTCGAGTTAACTGCTTTTCAAATTGACAACAGGGAACACAGAACTGCATTTATATTTTTAGGCCATCCCTCATTTACTTTGTCACCATAGCAATGCTGGCTGATGAGAGTTCATATTCCCATTGTGCAGATGGAAATTTTGAGGCACAGAGGAAGGAAGTGACTTATCCGCGGAGAGAAATAAAGATGGAGAGTGTCGGAGAAAGGCCAAAGGAGACAGAGACATAGAAGACCCTCTCTCTCTCTCTCTCTCTCTCTCTCTCTCTCTCTCTCTCTCTCTCTCTCCCCCTCCCCCGGCCCGCTC
>NW_006494614.1:48039283-48070421 GCF_000325575.1 Pteropus alecto | reverse complement strand
CTCTCTCTCTCTACCACCTCCAGCAGGTCTGCTCTCCTGCTCCAGCCCTGGGCAGACAGAATTCCATGGACACCATGACCCTTGGCTTTTCCCTTCTCCAGTGTATAAGCTTTCATCTTTCCGGGCTCAGGAGTTTCATTTGATGGTTGCTGTGGCTGAATCCCCAAAGGTGGCAAGAGGCTCAGACCAGGAACAAGTGGCTGTGGGATCAGAAGCTCCAAGGTGGCACAAGCCCATGTCTCCCCTGGAAGTCCAGGAAACCCTTCTCCCAGTGCCCAGGACAGCAGGTGGCCCATGCTTACCTGGGTCCCAGCTGCCCAATCTCAGCAGCCCACCGCCTGGGTGCAGCTGCCACCCGCACGGAGGGCTCTGGAAGCTGGGGTCAAGGGTCTGGGACAATCCGTAGATACACGACTCCTCTTCCTCTGACTTGCTCAGGGGTCTCTCTGGGTCTTTCAGTTTTTCACTGTGTGATTCTCTCTCTCCTTCTCAGTCTCACCCTTTCCTTCCTGCCCAGGTTGGCTGTCCAGCCTGCACTGCTGCCCTCTCTTCCCCACTCCAGAGCCTTCCCCCAGGAGGCGGAGTCGGAGGGGCCTCCACGGTCTGGGTGCCATGACATCAGTGTGGGGGATGGGTTGTGCTGTCCAGGGCTCTGTGCAGAGCACTGGCCACCAGCGGGAGGCGGGGCACCAGGATCTCTCTGTGCTGTGACCAGCATGGGACCCAGGCCGGGGCCACCCTCCCCAGCCTCATCTGCCTCCTGTCACTTACAGTGACAATACCTGCTCTCTTAGCACCTGGCTGGGAACCTTGTCCTGATCCGACTTGGTCACTGATTTGCTGAGTCTCGGCCCCAGCCTCCCCTCTGCTAATCCTGTTTTCTCCTCCATAAATGGCTGTCGAAGACTCTGAGAGGCAAGGACCAGGCAGGGAGCTGCAAGCACCCCCGCCCCCCACCTTCCAGCCCTTTGTCCACCCTTCCTGCACGCACAGCACCCGCGCCCAGACCACTCCCTGAGGGCTCCCCTCAGATGTGTCCCCTGCTGAAGCTCGAAGCTCGTCACTTCACCATTGCCCCACAACCTGTTCTGGGGTGGAGGGCGGGGAAGAGATGTGTGTTGTCTGTAATCATCCAGAAAACTTTCTCAAACCAGACGAATTGGAGTAGCACTGCTTGTACCAGGGAAACACACACATTGAAGTGAACTGTGTGATTTTTTTTTAGGGGGAGATAAACAAGGAGGAATAAACAAGATGTCTATTATTAGCGTTGGCAAAGACAGTACCACTGGGGACTCCTGGCTGAGACCTGGTACTTTGTCATCACCCTTTGCCTACAGCCACCCTGGCAGCTGCCCAGTCGTGTGGGCTTCTCCAGCGGCAGCTCTAGGCTGGGCAGAGGGAGGTGCTCTTTTGGATCCCCAGCCTCTGTAACAGGCGCAGGTCTGCAGGGATGGGACCACTCTAAAAGATGGAGTGCCCACCCCCCCATACATGCGCCGGTAGGACCTAGAGGTCCAAGTGCGCCACCTGCTGGGCACAGGCATGGCAGCCAATAGCGCCTCCTTGGGAGCAAGGCTGGACATCCAGCCTCTGCCTGGAGCAGGAGGTGGGAAGTGGGTGACAGCCTCTGCAGGGGCCAGGGCTCCCTCTGACCCAACAAGCCTGACCCCTGAGGACCTTTGGCTGCCAGAACATGCTTGACCAAGTGGCCCTGACGGGAGTTGCTCTGAAGCACTGTCCCCACTCCTGGACAGGTACCTACCACTCCTCCAGACACCTCTCTTACTGAGTCTCCCAGGCTGACAGGCAAGCAGTGTCAGCCCTACACAGCCGGGAAAACTGGGTCCCCGTGAGTGAGACGCTTGGGGCCATAGGCAGAATGCAAGTCTGAGCTGTGAGGGATGGGTGTGGAGCAGTGTGGCGTTTGGGGGTGTGGGGAACGTGGTGATCTCCAGATGTCTAATCAGCCACTACTTACTCAGCGCTCACTAGGGGCTAGGCTCTATGCTAAGGTGGGCACAGAATTCATAATGTCCTTTTCTCACAATCCTATGGGAAAATCTAGGAATTGGCCTTGATTCGTTTCTCTCACTCCTCAACCCAACCCAGTCATCACTGAGTTCTGTCCACTCTATCTCCACAATATATCTAGAGCCGTTTCTCCCCACTGCTACCCCTGGCAGGTTTTCTGGCTCAAGCCTTCATCTCACAATTAGATTGGGGCTAGGCCTTCCTTCCCAGCAGGCTCGAAGAGCCCCCCAAACTCCCATGCTGCTTACCAGTAATTCTCTGCATGGTGTCCGTCCGGATCACAGTATTTCTATTTGTCTTCTCCACCACTTTGTAGACCACCCCGGTGCAGGGCCTGTGGCAAGTCCCCTGCATCCCTAGTGCCTGGGATGGGGGTTAAGATAAGGCCAGCTGAGGGAATGACCGAATGATCTCAATGACCTCAGTTCATGGATGCACTAGGCAGGCAGTGGGGTCCACCCTCAGTTGTAATGCCCTAGTCTTCCCTCACATGTCTCTCTGACAGTCCCCCTGACCTGGGAAATATTCTCTCCATTGTCCCTTACCCCCAGAGGGACAGACAGACACTGGAAGATCTTTCTGGCATATGGTTAACATTTATTCTGAGAACAGAACAGGTCTCCACTCCCCGACCCCACGGTGGGCCTTGAGGGGAGTGCAGATCGGGTGGTATGGACCAGGGGCCTTGCCCATCTGCGAATGGGGACTTGGAGGCCCCTGTGAGCTGAAGAGTGCATCAGAGGAACAGAGCGATTATTCTCCCCACCTACCATCCAGTCCCAGCCTGGAAGAACTCCTACCTTGCCTGCCCCATTCCCAGGATCTCCTGGGGACCAGGGATCTCTACACAGCCAGGAGCCAGCCTGGCCCACCCAAAGTGGCAGGAGGCAAAGGTAGGGCTGCTGAACAAGTTCTGTTGGTGGTGGTGGGGGTAGGGGTGGCAGGGCCCAGCCCCCAGGCTGAAGCCCACACGTCTGCCAGTTGGTCCTGGTTTGCCATCCCCCATAGCCCAGGGGGACAAAGCTGAGCAAAGGCCACATGTCTGCCCCAGAGGCCTCAAGCTTATCCAGCCTTTGCCCCTCCACCCTGACTCGGGAGTGTTCATTTGAAATAGACACTGAGAAATGATTACATGAGTGTGTACAATGTGCACGCATACAGAGATACATAGAGAAAGGGTATGTTTTTGCCCTTATTCGGCACTTGTTAGTAAGAGTGCTGACAAACAAGAATCATTGGCCCCACTTTGCAGAAAAGGAAATCGAGGCACAGGAGGTTTAAGTGATTTGCTCCTGGTCATGGGCAGAGTCCTGGCCCCAGGCCCAGGTTCTCGGTGAGAAGTCCTGGCTTTATCAGAAGGAGTCTTCTTGTCCTCCTTATCATTCAGTTCCTGGCCCTCACATGGCCCCTCAGGGCCAGGACCTAGGAGTGGAGCCGGCCATGAAGTGAGGAGGCAAAGTCAAAACCCAGCACCTCCAACCAGGACACTGGACCAAACAGGCAGATCTGGAGCCAAAAATTCAGATTCCCAAAGGAATTCTCAGCAAGGCCACAGGAATTCCTGTTCTTGAACCAGCCAAACTTTATCATTTACATCTCTGGTCTGAAGCCTGAGAAGGGCACAGAAGAGACCCTAGGCACATCACAGCACTGATGCTTGCCAAGAACACAGTTGCTGCCAGCTTGCAAATCACCCAAGCACAGAACACTCTCTTCATCCACCTCCAGACCTCCTCTGAGAAGGTACGACTTCTCCTCGTCCCTCCCTAAGCGGAATCAAAATAAAATCAGAGGACCACAAGAACTGGAGCTTAAGCAGAAAAACGGTTTCAGGCTTTCAGTTTTCCTTTAAAACCCCCCGGTTAAAATTGATAGTTTCAAAACAGAAAGAATATAAAACACTGAGACTAAAAGGAACATTTTGGTCCAGGCAGTGAGGAGAGAGCTGTGGCCTCCTTGGTTGCATCTTTGGGGGGAATGTTGGTGAAGGGGCCTTTCTGGTCAGGCGATGAATTTATTTATCTTTTGCCAAGTCCAGTGGGTGACCTGACCCCGGCGGGCCTGACACCACCAGCCGAGAGTCCCTTCTCCCAGAAAAGTCTAGGTCTTGCAAGAAAGGGGGGCCTGGGAGCATATGTCTTCCTCTCGGGTCCCCATGCCCAACCCCAGGCCCCTGGCCACTAAACCAGAAACATTTCTTCTGGCATCAGGACAGTGAAGACAGAAAGACATCCTTCCTCTCCACCACTGCCACCACCTCTCTAGGGGCCTTAAACCAGAGGCTGGGGATGAGATTAGAGCCTAGAATGAGAAGGTAGCTACAGCTCTTCTGGGCATCTGGACATCTGCCTGCGAGGACCTGAGAGCAGAGGCGAGGCTCAGGACAGATGCTGAGTTTTCCAGAGCTGCAGCAGGGGCCCAGCTCCGCCTGGGGCCTCATGGGTATCGTTTATTCACTTGGCAAATCTCTGTTGAATAAATAAATGGATGGGCGGTGGACAGGATTAGAGAATGAACAAATGTCACCTGCACATTTCCCAAATTCCAGCCTGAGCAGGAACCCAGCAAGAACCACGAGTCCTTTCCAGGTAGCTAGAAAACCAGGTATCGGTGACACAGAAAGCAAGGTCTGGGACACTTGGGCAGGCCCAGGACAGGAGGGGCAAGAGTGGGGCTTGGGGATGTGGCAGTTTGTGTGTAAACAAGTGACATCTGATTGGCACTCCGTCGGCAGACAGCAAGGCCTTGGGAAAACGTTTTCAACGGACAGAGTTCCCTAGCAGTGGTGACAACTGGAGTAAAGAGGGCTATATAAATCTCAGGCAAGAAGACTCCTCCATGAGAAAGGAATGCTTTGGGGTCCTCAGGACACTGAGGCCCAGAGAGGGGCAGAGATCTCCCAAGGTCACACAGCAAGTCAGTGGAAAATCTGGGAAAAGGACCCCAGCATCCTGGCTCCCAGGTTAGTCCTTGGCCTGGTTGGGGACATGCAGATGGTGGTGAGAACTGCGTGGGCCAGGTGGGTGGGCAGGTATCAGACAGCCGTGAGGGAGGCACTGCTGAGGATGTGCACAGCAATGGTGCCTGGCAGGTCGCTGGGCTGCCGGCTACTTCGGTCTTGGAGGTGGAGGGTGTGCAGGGCCTGGAGGTCATCCGAGTCAGCCTTCAGGCGTACCTGGCCCAGGAACTCATCCTTCAGGACTCGGTGGTTCCAGACCTGGGAGGAGACAGGGGATCGTGGGGGGCCATCTGCAAGACCAGGAGCATAGGTCTGTGGGGAGTGCTGGCGGAGTGTCAGGGCCTTAAATCCCCTTCCTGCAGTGCCAGCCCGGCTGAGCAAAAGGAGCCCTGCATTGCCTCCGCCCCACCATGAATCTCGGGCTAGGCCTTGACCCTTGGGGAGCTTTAGGCTTTCTCCCCTCTGTCAAAGCTCCCTTCTACGTATGAAGTTAAGTCTGTTACTACTAGCTCTGCAGTTGACTCTGAGTAACTTTGAAAAGTGATAGACCCCCCTGCCCTGGTTTCCCCATTTTTAATATGAGGGTGTCAATGTACCCTAAGGACCCTTCTGGCCTCAACATCTATAGGTCTGTGATTGGAACCAAAGGGACCCCGTGTTAGGAAAACCTACGGTGCCTCCCCTGGGGCACCCGCATGTTTGTTTACAGATGGTTTCTCACCCAGAGAGATGGTGGCCTGGGCCCAGGGGACAGAGGGCTTCATATTAATGAGCTCAGAACTGTCATCCACTGACCACCTTGGCCTGGGAGGGGAAGGGAGCCCAGGCACAGAGCCAGGCTTTCTGACTCTGCTCTCAGGAAGCAGCCGCCCCGCCATACGCCACCAAGTGCAACTTTTCCAGGTGGGCCCAGTGACAGGGGGATTTAAGGAATAACTCACAAGGCTTTGGGGCAAGGTCGGCAGAGATGACCACCCTCCCTGACCAAGGAGAGACTGACTCTACTGGGTCTCAGACACGCCAGCTAAGCCAACTTGCCCACCCCACCAAGGGGACTCTGGGGCACCAGGAGGGGCAGGCAAGAGAATTCCCAAGACCACATCTTGTGATGAACAGATGAACCGGAACCGAGCATTCCTGGGTCTCCATCAAAGGTTCTGCCACCCTGGGTCCAGCTCCTCTGAATGGGGAGATGTCAAGCTGGGGGCGCAAGAGCAGCCCCAGGATAAGCAGACTCACCTGGACAGTGATGGGCTGGCCCGGCTTCTTGCGGTAGAAGATGCCTTTCACGTTGTACTCGGGTGTCGAGGTGCCCTTCTGCACAGCCGAACGGACTTTGTCCCCCTCACACTTGATGATCACATAAGAGTTAGCCCCTAGGGAGATGGAGGAATCAGTGGGGTGAGGGCTGGGCTAGGGCAAGGGCCCTGGATGGGACAGATATCTGGGAGGTGAGATCCCAGGGCAATCAGAACCTAACCCGTTTCCTAACTTCCAGAGACAGGAGGGGACACACTGGCAGTCTCAGGCCTCCAGACCTTCACTCATGCTGCTCCTCCTTCCCAGAGCACCCTTCTGCCCTACTCCACTTCACCAGGTTTCATACCTTAATACCTCCTCAGCCTAGAGGAAGGCCACTCCCTCCAGGAAGCCCTCCCTCAGCTCTCCCAGCTTCCTGGCCCTGTACTTGACTGCCCCACCTCACTGGAATGGCCAAAGAGCAGGAGGAAGAGCCTGTTCCTCTCTATGTGTCCGGCTTCATCCCAGGGCTGGGCCCGAGTGGATGCCAGGGAAGGACTGTTCAGTGAGTGAGAGCAGGAGAGCTCTGGAGGCTAGGTGTCTGTAGCTGGGGAGAGGGAGGAGCCATGGGGAAAACTTCCTGGGGAGGTGGGTGGGGGGACTTTTCCAGGTAAGCGTACCTGTTGAGGAGTCCTTGAGACCAGCAGCCCCCAGGACATGCACCTGGGTCACCTGCTGGGGGTAGCCACACAGGGAGCTCCAGCAGGAGCGGGGGGGCTCATCCAGGCACAGCTCCCTGGTATAGAGCAGAGAAAAGGGAAGTGTTCACGGAGGGAGGCCATGAAGATGGAAGGTGAGGGGGCTTCAAGAGTGGGGAAGGGGAGAGGGGCAGTATTTAGTCCTGACGTTGCTCATCCTGGGCAGACCTCCTGGGCTTCCTGCTGTTCTATCTCCACCCAAGGGTGCCCCATCCTTCCCCAGGGGAAAAGCAATTTACTGAGCACCCACTGAGTGTGCACCAAACCCTCTAGTGGGATGTTACAGAAATATTTCTAATCCTCACAAAGCCCTGGAAGGTAGGTGACAACTATGCCCATTTTATAGATTAGGACGATTGGGCTCAGCAGGGGAAGGGACCTGCCCACACAGCTGGTGGAGCTTAGGCTGGCGAGACCAAGGTCCACTGGTTCCACCATATGAACCGCCTTCTGGTCTGGGATATGGGCAGGCAGTATAGAATCTGGGCTGCCCGCCCACATGGGAAGGCTGTGTGGGGCCCACGGGGTCGGCACCCCAGCAGGGATGGGACGGTTTGAGCAGCCCCCGTCGCCCAGCTCTACTGCTGGTTGCAAGACCCTGGGAAACATCCCCAACCTCAACCCTCAGTTCTGATCCATAAAATGGAGGGGACGAGCCTCCCAGTCAGGGTTCGGGAAGAGCAAATAAGATGAGTGAAAGCGTCTTGGTAAACTGTGAAGTGCTGTGCACATATGAACTATTCCTTTACGTGGTCAAGAGGGGCTGGAACAAGAGAACAGGGGAAGGGAGAGAGAGGAGATGGGTGCTGGCGTCAGCCTGGGGAGGCTGGAGCCTGGGCTCCACGCCTGGGGCAGACGCTGTGCATCTCTGGGCCTCAGGTGCCAGGCCAGCCTGGTGCGGACCTCGGCCCACCCACTCTGGCCCTGAGCCAGCCCCCGCGCACCGGCAGTTGGAGGGCACGTCGGTGAAGACTCGGAGCAGGAACTGGCCAGTGTGGCCTGGCTCGAAGGTGGTAGGGATGATGACGTAGCGGCCCTCGGGCTGGTCTGTACGCAGGAAGACGCTGCGTGAGTTGATGTAGATGGAGCTGGCAGCCCTGTGTTGCAGGCGGTGCATGCGGTACTGGCGGTTCTCCTCCACCTGCAGGCAGCGGAAGGGCTGGTCACACGGAGCCTCCCCACCTCCACCTCCCACCCCACCCATATCCCACATCTCTCCCTCACTGCCGTGAAGAGTGATGAGACCCACTTACATGAAACACCCCAAACAGGCAAAAGTAGATGAGTAGATGAGGTGCCTGGGACAAAGTGATAATGCCTAAAGGGTGTGGGGTTTCTTTTTGGGGGTGATGAAAATGTTCTCAAATTGATTGTAGTGACAGTTGCACAACTCTACGAATACACTAAAAGTCACTGTACACTTTAAATGAGTGAATCGTATGTGAATTATATCTCAATAAAGCTAGTTAAGGGGAGGGCATAGGAATCCCCCGATGACAATATCCATGAGGTTTCTGATTATTGCAACAGAACCAAGTATCACTATCTGCCCAGGTCACAGCATGTATCCATGAAATGACATCGCCACCTGGCAGGGCATGCTAGACAATTCCTGGAATGAGTGCCATAATAAGCTGTAGTTCTATCAGTGAAGGTCATGACACGTCAAAGTTTCGACACATCAGCACACAATGAGTATACCAACACAATAATATGAACAAACAACTGTCGTGACATGACCGAATATGTTGAACGCCAGGGACTCGAGCCAGACCGTGTGCCTGGCATATCTGTGTGATTTCATTAGGTTCTTGATGTCTAGTACGGTGTCCCGCTATGCTGAGTGCCATCACGTACACATGGAAGGTCTTGGGTCCCAGGCAAGGGGAAGCGGCCAGTGGCTCTACCCAGGATGCCTCCTCCCTGTGCCCAGCAAGTCGTCCAACTCAGGGGAACTCAGAGCCCTGACAAAGGGAGCAGCTGGGGGCTCCCAGAGCCTGGTCTCACCCACCAGCAATCCTTCCCTTCCCCACCCACCAAACAGTCCAGGCCCGTGGGTCTGGGGCAGGAAGAAATCAGTCTGAATGCTCCCATAGGAGCCAAGCCCTCTGTGTGTATGGCAAATATGGCCCATGACACAGTATGTCCATGGCGTCAGTGAATGTGGCCGGGGTGGCAGGGGTGATGTCAGTGACTTTTCATTCAGGTACAGGCAGCTCAAACTCCAGCTCCCTTGCTCTCCTCACCCAGTGTGGACCTCACCTTGTAGATGTCGAAACCAATTGCCAGATTTTCGCCCTTGCCGTCCCGGCGAGTGGACTGTTTCGGCCGCTGCTGGATGCAGATCAGCACTTCATCTTCTGGCTTCTTGACATCAAAGATGTACTGCAGGTATGGCCAAGGAAGAGAGACATCGCAGTGAGAGCATGCTGAAGGTGGGCTCACTGGCTCCTAGAAGCTCGGCCCAGAGCCAGGCCTCAGCTTAGCTGTGTGAGCTTGGGCAAGTCGTATTACCTCTCTGAGCCTCAGTCCCTTGTCTGCAAAACGGGCCTACAATGCCTCCCTGCATGAGGGGGTGGGAGGACTTGATGAGACCATGGATGCTCAGCTCGGAGCCTACATGCAGTCAGTGCTCAATGAAGGCACACCAAGTGTGAGGACCAAGCAGTTGGCAGGGTCACGACCAAGCAGGCTTCAGGGAAGAGGGCCCTGTGAGGGAGCCAGCCTGGCTGAGCTCCCCTGGAAGCATTATGTTTGTGGAAACAAGGTGTTTGAGGCCCTAGCTCAGTCTCTAAGTGTTTCCTATAACTCTGGACAAGACACCCAGTCCTCAGAGTGAAGCAAGACACCTGCTTCTCAGTTTCACCATCTGTGGGTCAGATTGTGAGGTTGGGGGCTATATGACCACCAAGACGTGCCATCCAACTCCTGCTGTAGGGACAGTGTGCTATGGTGCACAGAGGGACAGGGGTGTACCCGAGGTCATGCAAGAGTCTGTGGCAGGACAGAGGTGAGGCGCTCCGCAGAACACTCACCTGTGGATTCTGGAAGAAGGTGTCCTTGTGATTGATGCAGCCCCCACTGCGGTTCTGCCATGGGTCCTCGTGCTGCGTCCAGGCCCCATGCAGTCGGGCCTCCTCCCATGTCTTGTGGACACTCAGGTAAGATGTATTGATCAGGCGGCACTTGATGATGTCGGTAAAGTATCGGCACAGGTCCTCGAAGGTCATCCTGGGCGTAGCAAGGGGCTGAGCCGGGCAGGTCCCTAGGGCTGGCCCACCACTCCCTTGCCCGCATGCTCTGAACCTTGGCTCACACATTAGCAAGCGTGGACATGCTGTCACGTGGACATTTCACCTCTCTTTTGCCCTGTTTCCTAATTTGTAAGTTGGGAATGAATCTATAAACAGCTGCCTATCACACAGAGTTGAGAATTAACTAATGCAATAAAAGTCATGTGATATAACTTTTGGCAGACAGAAGCATTGGCAAAGGCTGGCTGTTACAATTATTAATAGTATGAAGAACTAGTTTTTACAGCCCTCTACAGTTTATAAAGCATGTTTCTATCCATTATCTTCCATGGTTGTTGTGAGGCCTGAATAAACTGGTGGCAAGAACTCCTTCGTTAGGTGTGCTGTAGTGGCCAGGATATTGCTATGGTCACTGAGTGCTATGTACACCTCCAGGGCCTGAGTTGGGGAGGGGAAAGTGCCCATCTCCCTTCAATTGTGCACATGTATGAGAACATGCACAGGTATGCACCAAATGTGAACATACATGAGAAAGGCCTTAGGAAGAAGCCCTTTCCACTGATGAGAGGTTTCTATTGCTATATTCAAATGAGCCCTTAGACAGATTGGGCACAGTACATCTCATCCACAGGAGCCCAGACTAGAGGACCTGGGAGCCTCCTACAGGGACTCCCCTGACCCCTGCAGGAGGGGCCCTTACTGGGGTGCCAAGGTCACTGCCATCTACCTCAGGGTCTGCCTGGGGCTCTCACAGCATCTACCACACAGGGTGCTCAGTATCCCTCCAGGAAGTAGCTGAGTCTCCCAATCAAACTTTTTACACCGAGCCTGACACACAGTTGGGACTAATGCAGGCTGAATGAATGCAGGAATGAGTGAATGCAGGAATCACTGGGCTTTTTAAGTGAGGTTGCTGCCACCTCAGCCCAGCCCACACAGTGTGCTCTCTGGCCTCTGCGCTGGGTCTCTCTCTCTGCCTATTAAGGGATCCTCTACACCTCGAGTCTCAGCTTAGGAGGCAGCACCCCTGTGAGACCTCTCCTCTACCTGCTCTGGGCAATCAGGCTACCAGCATGCCCCCGTGTTCCAGTTGATCTCCTACCTGCGGGCATCCTGGCCTAGTTGCCGAGGGCTCGGCCTGGGTGTTAGAGTAGCCTAGGGTCCCCAAGGTGGGCAGAGGGGACTGTGGAAATGAAAAGGGTGCCCAACTCATCTTACAGAGGAGAAAACCGGCTCAGAGAGACAGCATGACGTGTCCAAAGCCACACAGCAAGTTGATGGCAAGGCATTTGCTAGAGCCCTTGGTTGCTGCCTCCCCCTTGGTGCTTCCTGCCCAGCACACAAAGGTCCTCCTTCAGCCCTGGACACCCGCCTGGGGCAAGAGCACACTCACCAGAACTCGCCATCATCCTGCACGGTCACGCCCATCTTCTCCCGCTCGCTCTTGCTCACCTTCTGCCATTCCTCTGAGCTGGGATGTGAGCACAGGGGAGGGGAGAGGTGAATAAGTGGAGGGACCCCACCAGGGCCTCCCTGGCGAGGGCAAGGAGGAGGAGGGATGCTCCGCATCAGGCCTTCCTCAATGTGGGTGTGATTAGGGGCATCCGTGTCATGTCCATCCCCTCTCTCAGACTTCACTATCTGCCCACTCCCACAGGGAACTGTGGGCTGCCACCATGCCAGGGCCCAGAGGTCTGGGAGCAAAGCTGCAGGCTGGGGGACGAGAGGGACAAGACCCTCAGTGGAGGGACTCCACTACTGGGGGCCCGGTCTCTGCTCACCAAGCATGGAGCAGTCACCTCTGATGGCCTCCCTACCTGCTTTCCTTCCCTCTCACTGGCCAAACCAGTCTTTATGTCCCCAACAGGAATCGGCTTGTCCCCACCTCCAGGCTTTTGCCCAATGCTGAATCCATCCCCCACGCTCCCACTCCTCCTAATGTTAGGTCTCCTCCTAATGTCATCCTCCCCCGACCCCAAATCCTTCAAAACCCAGCCGCGGTGCCACCTCCTCCACAAAGCGCATCCCCGTCCTTGCCCAAGCTGTCATAACGGGCCCCACCCCGCCCCCGCCCGCCCAGCGCTGGGGCTGGTCGGCCCCGCCCGCGCTCCCGTCCTGGGACTCACGTGTCGCTCCAGGGCCCGTTCCACTCCCGCTCGCCCCAGGGGTTGCGCAGGCGGATCATGTCCAACTTCTCCGACTTGAAGAAGGCCAGCAGGCCGTGGCCCAGGCGCACCTTGCGTACGTCGGTGATGGCGTATGCGTGGCCTTTCACCAGGCCACACGCCAGGCGGGCCTCCATGTCTGCCGCTGTCACAGCCTGTGGGAGGACACCGCTGTTCAGAGACACTGAGCTGGGTCAGGCTCCAGGGGAAACCAGAGGGCGTGAGGGGTGGCTACACTCACTGCCCCTTACAGGACGGGGAGTGAGTGGCAGCTCAGCACAAAAGGGAGACCTGTTCCTCTACGGTTAGGGACTGAGCTAGCCATGACAGCCCTTTACACAGCCTCGGGGAGCAGCAGTGTGAAATAAAGGAAGGGATGTGCATTGGGGTGGGCACAGGGGTGCGTTAGAGTGGACAGCATTGGCTCAATTTTGCAAGGTGGGTGCTTGAAAGCAACCATGGTGGGAGTATTTACACTACAGAAATAAGTGAATGCTCCAGATCGAGGCTTTTTATTTTCCCAGACAGCCAGCTTATCAATACACCACTGGGTTAGCCAGACTCTGCCTTCACTGAGCCACAGCTTTCCCACTCAAAACATGAGCAGTCAATGAAATAAGACTCGAAGTGCTCAGGCCTGTGCCAGCAGGCAGTAGGGACTCTCTCCTCTCTAGTCACCTCATTCCTTGTGATGCCTCAAACCTTGACTGAGGGATCTTCAGATGCATAGGCACCCATCACTCCAATATGAGAGGGCCAGTAAAGGGAGAGGTTGGTGAAACAGTACAGGCAAGGCATTTGATACTGTAGGGGGCTAGGACGCCCCCGTCCTGTAGGGGGCTTGTGACTTGTGCTGTCCAGGACTTGGAAGGGGCTTGTACCTTCTAAATCCTTCTCTCCTCCCCCCACCCCCATGAGGTTGAGAGTCTGGATTTATGAGCCAGCCTGGGCAGGGGCTCTGCCTGCAATGACACAGCCACCTCCATCCCTATTAGGGCTGATGAAGGGGAGGGGCTGCCTCTGGGGTCTGGCTCTGTGCTCTCACCTTGATGGAGGCACTGATGAGGCCTCCCCGGCTGTGCACTTTCAACACCCGCTCAAAGAGCTGGTTCCTCTTGCCTTCGTCATTGGCAAAGTCACCCTCTGTCAAGTCGATGGGCTCGGAAACGCCACCTGTGAAGTCCACCAGCGCATCCGCCGTGTTGCCTCCATCCAGGGCCTGGTAACAGCCCGCCAGCCTGGGGAGCAACATGAAAAGAGTTCCCAGCTCATGCTACCCTGCTGGTCTAAATCCTTCATATTATAGGAGAGGTTTTTGAGACTCAGAGAGGTCAAGCAAACTGCTAAGGTCACACAGCAGACCATAGCAGAGCCAACACTAGAACTCAGGTCTCCGACTCCCAGGCCAACGTTTGTCCCACTGAACAGTACCATTTTATTACTCAAATTCCCCTTAGCCTTAGCAGCCTCATCTGCAAAAGTTAGCTGTTCAGAAATCTAGCAATTCTTTTCAAGAGCATTAAAAGCTCATACGTCTTTTGACAAACCAATTCTGGATGAATGACATTATTTGTGACATTAACAATGTAAAACGAGAAGTCACCTAAATGTCTAATGGGGAATTGGTTTTAAAAACTAATGCTGCACCTCTGCTCTGGAACATTCAGCAGCCACTGAACAAAGAAAGCACTGTGACAGAATTCCTACAGCCAGGACAATGTTAGCGCTTGCTTGTTACCTTTGAAAAAGTAATACAGCTGGGTTCCAATTATGTTTAAAATGTATACAACAATCCATTTAAAAATATAGCATCTACTATATGCAACATATCAGGTGCTAGGGACACTGCTGTGGCTCCTTATTTAAATGTTAGGAAAAAAATTGGGGTTGTAAAGGCAGAGCACTGAATGTGAATGTGAGAAGCAGAATGAGATATATAACACTAAGACTATGGCATATTTATGTAGACTGAAAATATATGTCCACAAAACAGCAACGCAGGTTTTGCAAGGTAACCTACAAACAAAAAGATGCATCAAAGATATTAAAAGAGCTGCCACTTGTGCGGGAGGGTGTGGAGAGAGCAAATGGAGACACCAAGTGGGTGAAGATGGGGCCTTGAGGGGACAGTGGCCATGGATGGTGTTCCTGAACAGAAGAGGAGGCCCATCTCAGGTGACCCAAAACAGGGAAGGGGAGAGGAGGCGGCTGGAAGAATATGCAGGCATAAAGAAGACTTTGTTATCTTCTGCATGATTTTCTTATATTTTCTGGATTTGCCATAACAGACATGAATCCATTTTACAATTTGAAAAGTAAATAAATAAAAAAACAAGCAAACATAAATGGTGCAGCTACTGTGCAAAACAGTTTGATGGGTACTCAAAAATGTAAACATAGAACCATATGGCCCAACAACTCACTCCTGGTATGTATGTCCCAAAGAACTGAAAGCAGAGACTCAACTAGATACTTGTACACATTGTTCACAGGGGCATTGTTTATAATAGCTGACAGGTGGAAATCACCCAAGTGTCCATCGACAGATGAATGGATAAGCAAAATGTGGCGTATACGTTCAGTGGAACACTATTCAGTCACAAAGAGTAATGAAGTTTTTATACATGCTACAACATGGCTGGAACTTAAGTGACATAAGCCAGATATTGTATGGACAAGTACTGTATGATTCCACTTATATGAGCTACTTGGAATAGGCAAATTCATAGAGACAAAAGGCAAAACGGAGGTTCCCAGGGGCTGGTAGAAGAGAGAAAGGGGCGAGTACTACCCAGTGGGTACAGAGTTTAACTTGTGGGTGATGAAAAGCATTGGGTGTAGATAGTGGCGATGGGTACACAGCATTGTGAATGTCATTAATGCCACTGAATCGTAGATGTACACATGGTTAGGCGATAAATATTACGTTACAAAAACAAAAAACACTAGCAAGTCCACTGGGCGGCTCTCCCAGAGAGAGGCCAGCATGGAGGACCACGGAGACTGAGTGACCACCAGGGGGCGAGTTTTGCTTTCTTAGGATTAAAAATGGAACCTCCCACTCTTCAAGGAGGCAGCTGAGCAGTCTCCCCTGCAGACGCAGAGATGCAAATCTTTATGATAACCCTGACCGGCAAGACCATCACACTCGAGGTCGAGCCCAGTGATGCCACTGAGAATGGCAAAGCTAAAATCCAAGATGAGGAGGGCATCCTACCTGACCAGTAGCGTCTGATTTTTGCGGGCAAACAGCTGGAGGATGGCCACACTCTCCGACTACAATATCCAGAAAGAGTCCACCTGCACTTGGTGCTTGGTCTGGGGGCGGCATCATTGAGCTCTCCCTCCGCCAGCTCGCCCAGAAGTATAGCTGCGACGAGATGATCTGCCACGAGTGTACGCCCACCTGCATCCCCGTGCTGTCAACTACCGCAAGAAGTGTGGCCATGCCAACAACCTACACCCCGAGAAGGTCAAATAAGGCCCCTCTTCCACCCGCCCGGTGGCTATCGGCCCAAACCCCTTGGCCCTGGGGCCTCAATAAAATTTCCCTTTTATTGACTGGGGGGAAAAATGAAACTTGCCAACATTGTGTTTTCTTGGATTTATTTTTGGTATTGGGAGTTTTTGTTTTTCCTTTTCCTTTGTCATTGTCCAAATGGAGACTGACAAATGGGCCAGAGAGGAAAAAAACCAGTCTCACGCAAAGCTGGCTGCTGGTCTCTGACCCTCTGGCCCTCTTGCCCCAGGCCTCTCCTATCCTGCAGGGGCCTGGGCAGGTCATTCTGCCTCAACCCCCTCCACAGCTCAGCAAATCTTTGCTTGTGCCTGTGCTGGTGATCTAGGAGGAGGTGGTGAGCAGACAATGGACGGATGGACAGTCAGTCAGATGGATGAGTGGATGAGGGGGAAGCCTAGCAAGCAGACAAGGCTCTACAACCAGCCCAGCCTCAGAGATACCACGTCCCCAACAAGGCCTCCATGGAGGGCTCAGCAGCTTGGATCTTTGGGAAAGAAGCACCGACCTGAATGTGAGTGCTAGCTCTGCTCACGGCTACCTGCAGGAAGCCTTCCTGGTATAATCTTCTCAGGTATAAGCGAGAGTAACTATTCCTCCCTATGTGGTTGGTTGTGGGAACTTGACAACTAGGTATCCAGAGGACCTTCAGTCCAAGCCTCCACCCCACCCAGAGTAGGCTCAGTTGGCCATGCCCTGGGTGCCTGGGCTCTGAGCATGCTGTATGACTTTGTACCAGCCTCTGACCTCTCTGTGCTTGGAGCTCTGCTACAGGAACACCCATGTAGAGCCCATCAGCGGTGCTGCCCCAGCCTGGCCATCCACCTGCTTGCCCACTGCCGGCACCTACTTAGCATAGGCCTTCTCCACCAGGGCACACCAGAACTCATTTCGGGAATTGGAGTGGCAGTAGATGAGCTGGTTGTTGACGGTGGGCAGCCGGTCGTCGATGACCACATCTATCCACTCCCCAAAGCGCCAGAAGTGGAAGTGGAAGATGCCCGCATAGGCATCAGGCTTCTCAGGGTCCCACTCCTGCTCCTTCCAGTCTGGGATGACCTGGATGAGGGGAATAGGATGAGGACACATTGAGGGTCACATCTGGCTTCCTGAAGAAATGGGGTGCATGCCTCCAGAGAATCAAAATGGAAAGGAATACCAGGTTCAAGTCCTACCTCTGCCATGAACCAATTTGACACTTGGGTGAATCCTCATCTCTGAGCCTCAGTTTCCCTATCTCTGCAGTGGTTGGAGGCTTCCTAAGGTTCCTTCCGGCTCTGTCATTCTGATTCTATGAGCTTCCCCCTCCCTTCCTTGTGCCTCCATCTGCATCCTCCTTGTTCGGAAATATATCATACCCACCAGTTCCCGCCTGGCGAATGGTGCCACCATCCCCACCCTTCCTCATCCGGCCAGAGCCAGAACTTGGCTACCACGCTGGCCTCCTCCCCTTTCCCTCTCTTCATCCAACGAGGCCCATCTGAGATCCTACATTCTGCTAAAATCCATCTCCTCCTCTCCATCCCCCTGCATCCTTAGCCCCATCCCCCATCTTCTTGCCCTGGGTCCCTATAACAGCATCGGCAGCCACATCTGCCCCACCTCATACAGCAGCAGAATTACCTTTCTGATTATGTCACTTCCTTGGAAATAAGGTCCAAACACTTAAGGTGCTCTGCCCCCACCACCACTTCCTAGATTTGTTTCTCTAACCACTCCCCAGCCAACTCTCCATCCTTGCTTCAGGCTCTTTCTCTGGCCAGAGCTCTACACTTGCTCTTCCTCCAGCTAATTCTCACTGTCCTTTAAGGTCTGCCCTCCTCCTCCAGGAAGCCCTCCTTGACTCTTCAAACCAGGCCAGGACCCCCGTCCACCAGTCTCATGGCCTCTGAGACACTTACTCCAATTACAGTTAAACAAGTGTGTGACCTTGTGTACAATTCTGATATCATGCGACTGTCAGTTCCCTGAGAGCAGGGACACATTCGTCTTGGTCACTGCTATCCCCCAGTACCTAGCCCAGAGAGGTGGCTTAATAAACATGTGTTAACTGAATGAGTAAATTCATAGGCATTGACTGGGCCTCTTAATAATATTATTTATGGAGTATCTTGGAAATGTCACATGCCAAGCCTGTGACTGCCATGGGTTATCTCAGTTTAATTCACACTATAACCCCATGAGTAGATACTATTATCTATCTCTACGGATGAGAAAATTGAGGCTCAGGGAGAGCAAGTAACTTGTTCAGGATCACATAGCTGAAAATATGCACATTCTTTATCAGTGTGGACCACTCTACGCCTGGCCCCATGTTGGCACTGAGGACCCAGATGAATCAGACTTAGTCTCTGCCCTTGTGAGGCTCCCCGTAGGGTGGGAGAGGCAGGCGTGCCAGCAAATGCTGGGGCCGACATGAGGTGCATGTGGGGCTGTGGAGAGAAAGGAATGGTGGGCCCGACCCTAGAGGGCCAGCAGCAGCTTCTGAGCAGGTGTCCTGAGACCTTGCTCCTTGTGTATCCCCCAAGTGGATAAAGACAGTGTGTATCCCCCAAGTGGATAAAGACAAATAGAGGCAATCTAGGCAGCAGGAGGTGGGGAAAGAAAAGGACCAGAGGGGCCAAGCCTACCAGGACATGGGTGGTGGGGTGGGGGTGGGGGCGCATACAGGCACCCAAGCTAAGTAGCCAGAGATGCACCAGGAAGCTGTAAATCCCAGGGCCTGGGCCAGCCTGAGCACAGAGACTTCAGCCAAAAGTCATTCCCCATCGCCCACACTCATTAAAAATGCTTTTGTTTATACTCCTTGGACCGTCGACAGGGATGCTGGCAAAGAGAAATGTTCCCTAGTGGGACATTCAAGACCAAGAAAATGAAAATGCTAAGCACAGCGAGAGACGCCACAGCCACTGAAAGAGCCTGTTAGGTGCCAGGCTCAAGGCCGGCTGTTTACTCCATCGCCCTGACCCTCACTGTTACCTTTTGGGGCGATATTACAGAAGTCGCAGCTGAGGCTGCCCATGGGCACAGGTGAGGAAGGCAGGAGTCACACTCAGGGCTTCCAAGCCTGGAGCAATGTCTAGAACCCAGCAAGGGCTCGATCCTGTCCGGTCTCTTTCTCCCTGCACCCCTATCTCCCTTTCCAGTCAACCCCACGTACTTTCTAAGTCAAAACTCCCAGACTGGCCTCTGCCCTGAACCCCAGCAGGCTTTCCTGCTTTGCTCTCAGGACAGAAAGTTGTGTCAAAAATAGGGCACATTTTTGTGGGGTAGGGGCATCATCCCCACTGCACATACGGGAATCCTGAGGTCCAGAGAGGAGCAAGCAGCTGCCCAAGGGCAGAGTGATGGGGAGTCCGAAGCTGAGAACACTGACCTGGCCACTACATTCTCCTCTGCTCCTACAGGCTCTAAAAGCTCTGGACTGTGTGTGGGGAGTTGGGGTGGAGGGAGGACAGGAGAAGGAGAAGGAGGCAGAGGAGCCCCCACAGGGCGCTGGGAGGGCCTGCTGGGGCCATGGGAGGATCATTAGCCTAACCCAGGGCTTGGCTCTGAGCCCTCTGTGGCTCAAGAAGCAGCTAATGAGGCCCCAGGCCCTGGAGATCCAGTCAGGGATCCCCACGAGTCTCACCTTCCCCTCCTGCATCACAGCCATTGGACCCAGCAGGAGGTGGGACCCAGGCCAACCTTTTTACCCTTCGGTGGTCCCTCTGCTGTCGGCCGAGGTACCAAGTAAGAGGGATAAGACTGTCCAGGGAAGAGAGCTCCACGGGCACACAAACTCAGCTTCCTTCCACACACCACATTTAGTCACACTGGAAATCGAGGAAGCAACCAAAGTCCCTGGGGCACATTAAAGGATCGAGGACCAACCTGAAAAGGCTCCCAATGGCCAAAGACAGGCCAATCTGAGCAGCAATAAGGATAACAACTTCTGTGGATGGAAACACATCAAATACGTTCACATCCATGAGATCATGATGATACACAATTAGTCACTATTAGAAGATGGCAAGGAATCAACTCATTTTTTTTTTTTAAGGAAAATTAATGGAAAGAATGGAAGATTTACTCTGCCTTTTCTATAGAAACTGTACCAGAGGTTAACTAATAGCAGATGAAGAGAGGTTTGTATCTGGAGATGAATTCCAGCTAAGAAGTGAGACTCCCACATTTTAGAACCACTGACAAGTAATGAATTTATACAATTATGGCTTCTAACATCACAAAAAAGAGATATGACCAGACATTATGTACCTCCTGAAGCAGTCGTGCCAAATAAAATTTGTGCCTGAGCTTTATCAAGCCTCTAGAGCTAAGTCCTAGCTTACAGAAAATGCAGGGCACAGAGAACATGTTAAATGACATCATGAAAACAAAGCCAGCAAAATCCAGATACAGTAGCCACCCCCCACCTTATCCATAGGGAATACATTCCAAGACCCCCAATGGATGCCTGAACCCTATATATACTATGTTTTTTTCCCTATACATACATATCTATGATAAAGTTTAACTTATAAATTAGGCACAGTAAGAGACAAGCACTGCAATACCATGACAATCGTTGGTCTGATAACTGAAATGGCCATGAAGCGAGTAACAGACGGGTGCCTTATACAGTGTGGGTACACTGGACAAAGGGATGATTCACATCCAGGTGGGATGGAGTAGGACAGCACAAGATTTCATCACACTACTCAGAACAGCTCATAATTTAAAACTTACGAATTGCTTATTTCTGGAATTGTCCATTTAATATTTCGGGGCCACAGCTGACCATAGAAAGTGAAACTGCAGATAAGGTGGGGGGTGGGGGGACTACCGCAGTTGGAAATTGCACAAGACAGCCACTTTCTTCAGCAAATAAATTGCAAAGAAAAAATTAAAAGGTGAAATGGAACCAACTGATTGCAATTATGGACCTTTGCTTGGATCTCATTCAAACAAACAAACTATAAAATGCACACAGTTTGTGGCACAAATTGGAAACTAGAACATTCACTGGGTATTTCATGATATTAAGGAATTATTGGAAAATTATTTTAGTTGTGTTATGGTATTATGGTTAGGATTTTTCATTTCGTTTTGTTTTGAACGAGTCCTTATCATTCAGAAATGCATCCAGAAATATTTCCGAATGAATGCTACACTGCCTGGAGGAAAGGGAGGAAATGAGATTGTTGAAGCAGAGGGATGGGCACAGGCAGCTCATTAGGCCGTCTCTCTTCTCCCATTGTCTACAGTTGAAATGCATCACTAGCGACACTGGCTCCTTGATCCAACACTCAAAGCCCTGTGAGCCAGCTCTGCAAACTCTCAGCCTCACTCATCCCTGAACACTGCCTCTCTCAGGACCCACAGGAATCTACACTCTGTGATGCTCTAGGCCATCTCTTCAGGCACCCAATCCACACAGTTCCTCATCCCTCAGGGGGCAGCTGAGCAGCAGCTTGCAGGGGCTGCCTGACCCCACACTCCCCTTAGGCACCATTGGGCAGCTCCTCCTCCTGGCTCCTGGAGAGCAGGGCTGTGTCTCACTCACACCCAGATCCCCAGCACCCAGCACAGGGCCAGGCCCAGCTCCACAGCTGGTTTTCTAGAAGGATAACCCCCAAGCACTGGCCACGAGGCCTGGCTGACCGGTAACCTTGTACATACCACTGGACATCACATTACCAACTGTGGTGCATGGCAGGGACTTAAGTTTTGACTAAACCACCTAAGTGTTGGTGTCTGTATCTGCCTACCGTACCTCTAGGACTGTTGTGAGAACTAAGGTGGATCATGGCCTTGGAAATACTGCATAACCTGTGGAGGGCTGTGCACACGTGACGGGTCATCCCTATTGGTGTACAAAGTGTGTGGTGCACTCACACAAAAATCACAAACCTTGGGGCTGGAAGGGAGCTGAAGTGACCTTCAACCTCCCTGCCAAGAGGAGAAAGAAAACCCTCAACGACAGCCCCCCGTGCAGGTGGGAAGAGCTAGACCTGAGGGGTCGAGGCTCTTACTTGGGCTGAGCAGGCAGGAGGTAAGGACTGTGTGGGATTTGGAGCCCCACCTCACCCCACTCCTAGGGACCCTGTTAACCGACACTCACTGCAGAACCACCCAGAAACCTCCGGATCCCATTAATGGGCTCACCACAGCACCCCATGGCACCCCTAGCACCTGGAGTGCTCCTGGGATTTTCCCTGGGGGACTCCAGCCCAGATCCAAGTGGTTGGGCTCAGATCCTGCTGGGGCAGGCCTGACCGGACTCTGCCAAGGTGCGTGAGAGACAGGAGAGACAGGGAGGGTCGGAGCCCATGGAGGGCAGCACTGCTCAGGACCCGAGTGCCCGAGTGCATTTGAGTGAATGTCTGTGTGTGAGATCATGTGTGTATGCGTGTGTGTGCGTGTGTGTGTGCGCGCCTGGCATAACAAGTGAGCTTTTCACAGATTTCTGCCTGGGACCTTAGAGGGCCAGCCTGGAACATTTCTGATCAAGGCCAGCAGGGCTGTGGGAAGGCGACAGGGTTTCCTATGTCACCCAAGTTGGGTGAGGTGAGCCACAAGGCCTCTGTGAGCCCTCAAAGCTAGAAGGTCCCTGGTTCTGAGCATCTGAAGTTCCTCAGTTCTCAGCTTCTGATTCCAAGAGTCTCAAATTCCTGAGTTTCAGATGCCACGACTGGAAGAGGCCAGGAACATAGGGTGCCACTCCCTGCCCCTAAGGAGAGCAGAGCCCCTGGCTCACCACCTGGAGAGCAGGACACTGATGCACCTGCAGCGGGGCCCGGGGAGTCCTGTGCACAGGGCAAGGAATGAGCACAGCCGGATGCTCAGCCCTAGGCGGGAACCCCAGTCCTGGGGCAGAGCCCCATCCGCTGGGCTCCCCAGCTATACTGTGAGGGTTATAGGTCCTCTCAACTGGGTCTTCTGGGCCTAGTGGTGAGGAGAACCTACTGCCCGTGACCACTCCCTCCATCCACAGAACCAGGCCTGGCCCCACTTGTCACCGGGCTGCTGAGTTGTCTCAGGCAACTCACTTCACCTCTCTGAACCCTGCACTCCTCCTCAGTAAATAGGTTCTCCTAATACCCTCTTCTCAGAATAATCATGAAAAGTGAGACCATGTATCTGCAGGGATGAGGAGAGTAAGGGTGAGCAAACTGAGACAGGGTGCCCGTGTGCCAGCTCGTGAAGCTTGGTGCCTCACTAATATCGGCTCAGCTAATCTTCACAACGCCCCTGCAGGGGAGGCACCATTATTACCCCACCGACAGATGCCCAGGATCACACAAGTGGTCAGTAGGTGGCAGAGCAGGGCGAGGTCCCTCACCACTCCACACACTGCCTCAGTGGGAGGCAGATGTTCAGGAAACGGCAGGTCTGTTCGCTCTATGGTTTCTCGTGGTTTCCAAGGAAAATGGGTAATTTCCCAGACCCTGCACTGATGGCTGGTTCTCCCGACCCAGTCTTGGGAGTGGAATCAGACCTGTACTCCTGTCTGGGGCTGGGAGGGCCGGTGCCTCCGTCTCCGTTTCCCCTACCCTCCCAGAGGCGTCTTCAGGAGTGGACGGAGGCCGCAGCTAGAAGGGCAAGTCTTGGGGAACAAGGTAGCAGCAGCTGCTCTGGGAGGGCTCTAGGCTGGAGGACGGGGAGGTGAGATCTGGCTGCGGGAGCATTTCGAAGCAGAGGTTGTTCCCAAGCAAAACCCTGTGTGGCCTCTGAAGCCGAGTCTGACCTGAGTTTCTGGGAAGAAACTGGCCTCTCCTGGGCCTGGGCCTGTAGGTGGAGTGGGGGCTTCGTCCCTGCCCATCCCAGGGGACCTGTGTCATGGGGCCAAAGGTCTGTGGACCTAGATCCTGGTCCACACACACCCTCTCTGGCCCTTCCACACTCTGTGACTTTGGCCAGGCCACCTCCTCCTCTGGGCCTCTGTCATCTCTGTCCAAAAACTGAGTGAACTAGAGAAAGATGACAAGGGGACAGAGCTTGAAGGGTCAAGTGGAGCACAAGGTGACATGGCAGTATCTGTCTTTTCTAGTCAGCAGGACAGGGCTGGAAAGGACTCACAGAACCAGGCTGCTCCCTCTAGAGAGTCTGGGGCTGGGAGAGGGTCAGGGGCTGCCTGAGGACAGACAGCAAATTGGTGACCCAAGCCAGATGAAACCTGAGCACAGGCCTGACCCCCCAAACCCCAACCTTGGCTACTTCTCTGTCCCATCTTCCCCCGGCCCAGCCACCCTGCAAGGTTGAGCACGGCTTGGTGTGTCCCCACCCATCTCCTTTGGGTCCGACAGGCAGAGGACCAGATGGAGCCTTCCCCTGGCCTCAGCATGACTCTCTCCATGCCCCCTACAGAGGCTGGTCTGGGGGCCACTGGAGAAAAACCTGTCTGGGTGTCGGTTCTTGGCTGGGTGTCAAGAGACCTGGTTCTGAACTCCAAACTGGTGTCTGACCTTGGGCCACTCACCTGACTGCTCTGGGCCTCATCCCCGAAAGCGGCAGGAGGAGGGGTTGGGAGTGTGGGAGAACCCCCGAAGAGGTGCTCAGGGCTGTGAGGGGGTGGGGCTAAGTCAGAGCCCCTGAAAGCACAGGGGCGGGTCACGGAGAGAGACGACACACCACTCCAGGCAGGGGCGCACAGGCTTTATTGGGGCGACACAGAGAGCCCAGCAGAGGCACTCACACGCACGCACAGGGCGAATGTGGTGGGGCAGGGTGGGGGTACGGGCAGTTGCACCAAGAGGGTCCCCCTGGCTGCAAGGAGAGGTCAAGCAAAGAGGCAGAGGGCAGAGCCGTCCCCGGGGGTCTGGCCTTCCCCAGTGCTCAGTGGGAAAGCAAGGCAGGCAGTGCCAGGACGTTAAGCACATCCCAGCACAGGCCAGAGCTGCAAGTTAGAGAGGACCCAGCTCACACCACAGCCAATCTCCCGCCTAAAGAATCCAGATTCCACACTGGGGCCTGCGTGCAAGCCTCCGAAGTAGGGGCCTGCCCTCCCCGCAGCCCTGGCCAGTGGGGATGGCACTGACCCTCCATCTCTCAGTGCATCTGTTCCCAGCTCCGCGCCCCCCCCGCACCTGCTCCCCTGCTTCATGAGGGAAATGTCATGGGCACGTCCCTGACAGAAACCGGGACTGGTCTTGAGACAGGGTGTTGGTGGCACTTCCTGAGGTACACTCAGCTGATGCCAGGCAGGTCACGCCCCTCCCTCAAAGGGGGCTCGTTGGGCCTAGGGTGCTCTGAAGAGCAGTGAGGCTTAGCGGGGCTGAAACTGAGTCTGCTGATAATCATGTCTCAGTTTCCTGTTGGGTGAGTGGGTTGTGCCCAGTGACCTCTAAGGCCAGTGTCCCGCCGTCACTGCACACAGCCACCTCCAGCCCACTTCTGAGCATCGGCCACCACAACTGCCCTACCAGTCTGGCCCCACCCCACCCCTAGGCTCCACTGAAGATGCCAGAAATGCCTCCAGATGAAACACTAACTTTCCCTGACTATTGAGCTAGAAAAAGCCTGACGTCCCAACAGGGGACACTTGAGGCCCCAGAGAACCTACTGTCCCCATCTCCAGGGCTATGGACCCCTCCATCAAGCTTTCATCTGGCAGAGAGAAACCCCTTTACTACACTGTTTCCACTTCACTGTATGAACTTCAGTCTCCCAGCTCAGGTCAATCCCCCTCTCCCCGGCCAATCTGACCAAGCCCCTGAGCTAAGGACCACCCATGAACCAGCTGGGCAATTATATAGTAGATTATCTAAAATCAGGCTTGTCTGCAGGGCAGGACAGCCTCTAGAATATATCCATATGAATATAGCATGCTCTCTCTCTCTCAACATATATGTATATGTATAAATAGATACATTTCTATGTGACTTTTTTATGCCCCCCTTCACTTCTTCCCACCTGAGGTCATTTTCAGAAGAGCGAGAGTTGGACTGCACAGCCTCCAGCGTGCCAGGCACTCGCCACTGCTCAAACCAACGCCCACCGCCACCCTGCCCGATGTCCTGAAGGCCCCCGAGGCATCGTGGGACCATGCCAGGCCCGTGCCAGGACCAGCGCCTTCCTGGATCCCCAGGCTGGGTATTCACCTCTGGACAAAGGGCGCTGTGGCCGGGTGGGCAGCAAATGCCTGTTTACTGGATTCCCCAAGGAGGCTGTTCTGCCGTCTCCGTCTGCCTGTCTCCAGGGGAAGCCTGATGGCTGGTTCTTTGGATTTCTCTCTCTCTCTCTCTCTGTGTCTGTCTCTCTCCTGGTCTCCTTCAGTCTCTCTCTCTCGATGATGATGATGAGACAGATAGAAGGCAGATACCATGGCCCCTCCATCTTCTTGCGCTAGCCCCAGTCTGTGGTCTACAGCAGAAGTAGCGGCAGCCAGTTCAGCTTCTAACTACAGAGCCTTGTATCGTTTTTCTTCGTGAGCAGGAGTGCCAGCACCGGCGAAAGGAGACGAGGAAAGATGCAGGCTGAGGGGGTCCTGGCCAAGCTCAGTACAGGCCAACAACTAGAAAAATGCCCCCAAATTGCCCACACCTGGGGAAGAGGGCACAGGCGGGGGACAGGGAGCAGCAAGGAGCAGCTACTGTCAGAGCTGGTTAAAGACCACAGAAGCTTTGAGGTTGGCGGGTTCCACACCCTCGCCGAAGGTGATGAGGAAGTACATGACCTTGCGGATCTTGGCCAGCTCCGACAGGCGCTCCCCGAACTCCAGGGCGTCAGCCTCGTTCCAATCCATGGCATCCGAGTCCTCCTTGAGCCAGAAGATGGCAGCGGGGTCCAGCAGCTGGCGTGTCATGAGGTTGGTGAGGTCAGGCGTCCAGTTCTGGGAGGTGCCCGTGATGGTGACCTTGCCCGGCTTGTCCAGCACGACGTCCCAGCGCTCGAACTGCAGCTTCTGCTGCTGGATGAAGTCGAGGCGGTACACGGACTCGGCCGGCCGCAGCAGCTTCTCGCCATCCTGGCGCTTCTCCCCGCGCTGCTTCAGGCTCTCCACGCGTAGCCGCATCTGCTTGGTCAGGTCCTTGTCCAGGACCAGCGGCATGATGAGCTGTGGCTGCTTCGGCCCGTCCTCTGCCATGGCCAGTTGCTGCTGCTGCCTCTGACGATGTCTGGGAGCCGAGTGTGCTGGGGCTTCACGGCCAAGGCAAGAGGCCAACAAAGAGGGGCCCCGCCTACCCTGACACCCTCCCCTTGTCTCCACCCCTCTTGGCCACTGGTCCTTTCCAGCTCCACCCAATCCTCAAAATGGGATGTGTATGAGGGTGGAAGTCCCCAAATGCCTCCTCTCCACTCTTCGCAGAAGTGCTAATGGAGACACCGCAAGCAGGCAGGAGGGTGACAGGCTCCTCGGGGACTAGACCGCTGATGTCAATTGCTGTGGCAACCACCCTGACTACCACCTCCATGGATGGGCTCGGAGCTCACTTGTTTATGAAGAAGGGAGCACTGCATCTAGGCAGTACTGGGGATGGAGGTGGGGAGCAGGCACTCACTGGAGGCACGTAAGGAGAGCCTGGAAGATCCCCTGGCAGGAAGGTGGGGGGAACAAAGACCAGAGGGGCCTGCTGATTTGAAATCTGAGGTCACCCAAGCCAAACCTTGGAGCCATCCTTGACTCAGCCTCTCCCTCACCCCACCACACCCAGTTGCCAAGGCCTGTGGATTCTGCCTCCCAGATACCCTGAGAACCCCCCAACCACTACCACCAATACCCACTGCCAAGGCCACAGCCCAGCCACCGTCATCTCTCACCTAGACCCCTGTTCTCAAACTTTAGTGAGCATCAAAATCACAGGCAGGACGTAAAACACAGACAGCTAGATCCTACCCCCAGAGTTTGTGATTTAATAGGTCTCTGATGAGGCCTGAGACTTTGCATTTCTCCAAGGTGATGCTGCTGCTGGTCCAGGGACTGTGCATGGAGAATCACTGGCCCAGATGATCCTTGTCTACTAGCTCTACCTCAGCTCTGCACCACATGGCAGCCACATGTCCAGGTTCCTCTCTTACTAAAACCCCATCTCTTATTCCACCTGTATCAATCCTCAGTTTCCCCCAGGAGACTTGAGGCCGAGAAAGAATCTGACAAATGTCTATATCCCCAGTATCTCAGGCAGAACTAGGAGCTCAGCTATTCTATGTGGACAAACGGAAGAACTGGAGTATGTGAGTGTAGTGGGAGGTGGAAGAGAGGGGAAGTTGCCATGACATGCCACACACAGAAAAGAGGACAGAGGCCTGAGCCAAAGTGTAACACCTGAAAACAAGCTGATGGGTCTAGTGGACCATAAGCAGTCACTTGCTAGATAAAGGCTAAATAAGTCAGTGGGATCTTGAACTATGTAAATAGCAGCAGGACATAGAGGGGAACAGAATACCTGGTCCCGTTGAGTGCTGGGGTCAGTTTTGAGGGTCGTTGGCAGCAATTCCCCTGGAGTGTTTGAGAGAACCACAGAACAGAGATGTGAAACCGCCTGGCTCCCACAAAACCTTTTACTTCGTAGCAGGAGGGGCAGAGGAGAGGGGAACAACATGGCTGAGGAGTTACTTTTGGGGAAGCTTCTCTTTCCTTCATAAAGAGGAGTGTTTCTTTCTTTCTCAGAACTAAATTTTGCTTTTTATTTGCACATTTGCATAGTTTTTGTCTGTGATGTCTCCCCACGAGACCGTAAGCCCTGAGAGGGCAGAGACTATGTCTGCCTTGTTTTTCACTTTAAGCCAGCGCCTAGAACAGAGCTAGCCACGTGGGAGGCCCTCAGATACTACTTGTTGAATGACGAATGAATGAATGAATGAATGAATGCTGAGAGAACAGTCAATGCTATGAGCAATGGGGTCCAAGGCCAAGGACAAGAGGAAGAAGATGGGCAGATGGGGAGAGAGCACAGTCCGTGACCAAGGTCAAAATGTGGTTTAGGGACAGGTGTGTGTTGGGGTGGAAGAGAGAGGGAGATGCCTGGAAGGTGCGGCCAGACAGACTGATCTGCCAATTGAGGACTTGTAGGGAGAGCAGACCCAGGTGCAGGCTGTGGCTGCCATGGGAACAGGAGTTCAAGACAACCGAGGGTGACAGCTGATAGAGATGTTACCGAGAACTGAAGCCGGGGTGATGAGGGCAGGGTGTAGCGATAAGGTGTGCGGGGCTGGGGGAGGGCAAAGGGCAGGAGTCTGTAGGGGTTTAGATGGGGAGGGTGTCATCTGGAAGAAGCACTGAGGGAAGAAAATGCCTGCCTCATCTCTGAACCTGCAGGACATGGGGGGAGGTGTTCAGCTTCTACTGATGGGGATCCAGGGGCCACATAACCCCAAGGAGAGCCTGGTTTCAGCCTGAGCAGAGGGTTACGGATCTGCAGGAGGAGGCTGAGATGGAAGCTGTTTCCGGGGCTTGGGCCTCACAGACAAGGCAGGAGAGGTGGGGTTAGTGGGAACCAGGGACAGCCAGGGAGAGGAAGGAAGGGAAGAAGGGGGAGGCGGAAGGCTGCAGGTGGGGCTGGGTCCGCTGCCATCCACGGACCTCCGCTCAGCCACCAGACGCCTTGAGAGGATCCACCAAAGCTTGGATGTAGGAATGATAGAGGAGAGAAGAAACTTGCGTAAATGAATGCAAAAATGTGTATCAAAAAACAAAGCAAATAAGCAAACAGCTCTTTTAACCCCCAATGGAAAAAAGACTAGAAGAAATATAGAAAACTCTTAACACTGGTTGTTTCTGGGTAAAGAAAACCTTCAATGACTTTATACTTTTTCAAATCTTTTGTCCCCAGTACCTTGAATGGTGCTGGGGCATAGCTGGTGCTCAATTAACATGTATTCAGTAAACTGCTATATAGCTAAAGGGCACGAACTGCTCACACAAGAGGGGCAGAGGCCAGATGGGGAACAGTTAAGTGGAACCAAAAGACAGCCAGGCCCTGCCACCAGGTGCCTCCCCCAGGCCCCGCCCCAGCACTGCCCGGCCCCCAGCACTGACTCTCAGACACTTAGGCACTCCACCGGGACTCCGCTCTCTGCTTCCTATGGCCAGGGCACAGCTGACCACCACCCTCCCCGGGCCGGGCACCCCGTGGCTCAGGCCTGCCCTGAGCTGTGCCAGGCTCTGGGGGAGGTGAACTCCTGTGGCTTGGGCCAGGCAAATGCGCCACCCTACTGTCACATCCTGATTTCTGATCTGCCCAAAGTCTACTGCCCTGCCCTCAGGTAATGCACAGTCAGCTGGGGGGAGGGGTCTCATGGTGGGGGAGGCCTGCTGTCGAGAGCCGTCTGGCAGAAAAGAGAAATAGACGGGAACCCAGTGGGGGGAGGGGGTTAATGGGTGCGGACGGCCCCTTATGCAGCGGGGCCTGCCCTCCACAGGCGCCTTGAATCCTCTCGCAACCCTGTGAACTGGAAAGCTCAGGTTTACACTGAGGCCAAGAGAAGGAACGTGACCTGCCCAAGGTCACACAGCTAGCAAGGGACCCAGGTCTGGCTGGCTTCGAATTGTTGGCCTCAGGCTGCCTCAAGAACTAGAAGTGCAAGAGTAGCTTCCTGGAGGAGGAGGCATGTGTGTTGAGAGTGTGAGCCTCCGAGGCTCTGCATCCCCAGAGTGAGGTGGGGGGAAAGAGCAGGGGTGCAGGTCAGCCTGAGCACTCCCGTTCCACTGAGAACACAGGGTGGGGCAGGGGAGGCCCAGCAGGGCAACAGGCCCAGAGGTGAGGGGTGACAACAAACAGGGCCCAGTCAGCAGGGACCGGAGGGAAGGTAAGGCACAGTAATGAGCTCCCCAGGGCCTCATGCCTCCTTTTGGGACCCAGGGGCTGTCACCACAGCAGCAACAGGAGGCAGAATGTAATTAGTCCAGAGCACCCCACCCTGCTGCAGCCTCCGGAGGACACAAGCTCCTAGAGATCAGCCTCCTGGCCCTCGAAGCCTCCAGCCAAGCCAGGGGCCCAACACCTTGCAGGAGGAACTTTCGGCCCAGAGACAAACACAGGGCTGCCAGTCACACTACATCAATGACAGGCCTCCCCTGCAGGTTCTAGGTTTACTCACAAGATGAGGAGCTATACCAGGGGACCAGCTGGGGCCAGGCCCAGGACAGGAGCAAGCTGAGGCTCCTCCCTACAAATGACCAGACAGCCCATTCTCCAGGAGGGGACACAGCAGGAGGCTACAGGAGTGAGACTGCTGGCCAGTAGCTGGGTCTGACAATTTGGGGAGGGGCTCCGTTCTCAAAACTTTCG
>NW_006494614.1:48034249-48039222 GCF_000325575.1 Pteropus alecto | reverse complement strand
GCCTAGCTCTGCCCATGAGGAACTCACTTCGGAGGGGGGACAACAGAAAAACAGGCAATTATAAGTCAGGATGGGAGGTATGGCGCTAGCACTATAGGATTCCTGTAAGCCACCTCAGCCCTAGACTGAGCCCTGACCTAGCTGATGGTGGGACTCAGAGGCAGGGGACCTTGTTCTCAGCTCAGAGAAGAGGTTTGGAGTCTGGAGGCAGAAAGGTGAAGACAGCCCTACATCCGGAGAACAGCAACAGCCCCGGGCCCCGATCCTCTCTGGGCTTTGAAGCCCACAAGTGAAATGATCCCACGTGTGGCTCTCTGAGGCCCTCTTAGTTAGGACATTCCATGACTACCTGCATCTACGGGATGCAGCAGTGGCCTTTGCAAAGGCCCTACAGCCTGCAGTTACCCCAACCCCACAGACCCATCAGGGGCCAGGCCCTGGGGATGCCCAAATGGGGGTGGCCCTGAGGGTCACATTCCATTCAGAAGACATGACATCAGGGCTCCACCACAGTCCCAGCCTTGGCCAAGGGCACAGCTCCCTCTGATGGCTGAGGGACATCTCAGAGGACAAGAACATACTCGCTCTGCTCCTTGTGTCCTGCTTACATAAGAATATTCACTACTATCTATGAATATTAATTATCATAACAGAGGTAACCCAGCCATCATTCACTGAGCACCACACAGAGCAAGGTCCTTTAAGTACAGCATCTCCTTTCGCCTTCACGACTCCCTGAGAAGGGGATCACCCTGATATTTGATTTTTTTGGATGAGTAACTTGAGGCTATTTATAAAGCCACCAAATGGTGAGGCTGGGGCTCGTACCTAAGCTTATAAGACTGAGATGCCCAGTTCTCTTAAGCTCGCCCCTACAGGAAGAGCAGGAAAGGCAGGGATGAGAAAGAGGCAATGACTTGTATTTGCTGGCATGGAAACCCAAGATGCAATCCCTGTCCATAATTTTTTAGAGAGCACAAGTCCAGCTTCCACTCCAGCCTTCCTTCCTCCACAAGAAGGGAGGCTATGGTGGGGTCTGGTTTAAGGGCTGCACTACCAAGTGCTGCCACAAGAGGGCAAAGCGTCAGGACCAGAGCCTAGTGCCTAGCCTTTCCAATCTAAACCCTTTGCACTGGTCTAGAACATCAGCAGCTTGGAACCATGAATCATGGGTCACTCCCACTGAACAAGTGAGAAAATCAGGGCCCAGAGAAGGACAAGAACTGGCCACGTCACACAGCCGATACTGGCAGGGGTCTCCTGAGGCCCAGTTAGTGATCTCGCCACACTGCACATGATTCAGGCAGCTTCCACATTTCTTATGTATTGTGCCAAGTGGCTCCAGGAACACTGTGGGCCCCCACAGTGGGGAGGGGACACATGCAAATCCCCTTGGGAGTTACACAGCCCAGGGATCCTAAGCTGGCAGGTGAGGGGAAGGCCAATGCTGGGAGCCCCGGTTTCCCCTCACCCCACGCCCTGCACAGGTTTCCACAGTCTCATCTGCAAAGTCAGGCTGCATCTCCCCTGTTAGGTAGTGAGGGCTGCGGGCTGAGTTCACATTTCCTAGTGACCCTCCCACCCCCAGGCCTCACCTTCTGCCACAGCGACTCTCGGGAGGCGAGTGATGAGCAGGCCGCCACAAACCAGCAGTTGCCCACCTGGCCCTGGTGTAGGTCATGGGAGCTGATGCCATCCACAAAGAGGCGGGGGTCCTCGCAGATGTCCTGCGGAGAAGCCAAGAGACCTTGCTGTCAGCGTGGAGATTCACCTGTCTCCCCTTGCAGACTGGGGTCCCCTCACAGCCAGTCGATTTCCCCAAACCCAGCTTCCCCCAGGCGCTGCCTGGAAGGCCCTTTTCCTTCCCCTGGCTGAGGAGCTCTGCTCTTCTGCCAAAGCTTCTGCAACAAACTAATGCCGTGGAAGGACTTCAAGGGGTTGGACCCTGGGCCACCACCCTCTCCTGCCTTGTACATCCTTCCCTAACCAACACATCCTTCTTCAGCACCAGCAGCCCTGCAATGCCAACCCCAGCCAGCCCTCGGGGCCCACGGTCACGAAGCAGGGCGGTGGGGCGGGGGGGCAGGGCGGAAACACAGACCAAAATCACATATGGTAAGTGCAGAAGGCGAGGAGCATAAGGGAGTTCACATGCCAGGCCCCGTGTGGGCACATCCTCAGGCTATCTCATCGGACCCTCAGCCACCTGAGGAGTGTGGCACTGCTATTCCCTTTAATGAACAAGGAACGAAAGTTCAGAGAGGGGCAGTGACTTGTCAAGAGCACACAGAAAGCAAACGCCAAGCCGAGCAGACACCCACAGAGCTCCCAGAGGGCCCACCCCAGACCTTTCCTCCTTGCCAATCAGCATCTTCACCCCACAGAGCTGAGGGAGAATGCCTGCTCCCCAAGAGGGTCTACAGTGGGAGGTGGGGGAAGTAAACACTGAGAGATGCCTTCCCAGTGCCAGGCATCCTGCTAGCACTACGCTCAGTCCTCACCATGGTCCTGAGAGGTGTGCACTGTGCTCACTTTACAGATGAGCAAACCGAGGGCCAGAGAAGTGGAATAACATGTCCCAGTCTCATAGCACGGGCCTGTCTCCACTTCAGCAGGTGCTCCCAAGCTAGTTCAATCACAACAGAGCCACTGAAGTCCTACTGCAGGTGACCAGTAGAGGGTAGCAGAGTCAGTAAGAGTAAGACAGAATTCAAATTCCGGCTCCCTTTTACTGGCTGTGCAACTTTGGGTCAGTGACTCGACCTCTCTGAGCCTCCGTTCCCTACCCTGCACAAAGGAGATAGATTTATTCTTGCAGAACTGTGTAAGGTCTCCATAACTCGTGGAGGCAAAGTACTTGCAGAGGAAAATGGCAAAGGGCTATCCGTTCTCTCTTAGGTATCTAAGAGGTGGATCCCTGTTGCCACCTCTGCCTGGGAAAACCAGTGTTTTGCAGGGCCGCACTGAGAGCCATCACTTCCCTACGGACATGAGCAGGTCTAGATGGAACTTCAGGGCCAAGCTGCAAGGCAGCTTTCCCAGAGCAGAGACTGCAGGAATATCATCCCAGGTCACGGAAACCCTGCGAGGCCACTGTCAGGAAGCCTAGCCCCGCTCCCTACTGCTGTCCTTACCTTATCTCCCAGCCCAGCATCCCGAGCCAGTCAGAGCCATGACTTAGCATCTGCCTCCCTCGGGTCCGGAAGGACAGGCAGGACAGGAGTGGAGGGGGGCTTCATATCTGGAGAACCCCAGCCACAGCCCACCATGGGAAGAAAGACAGCTATTGCCTGGTGTCACCACGGTCTGCAGCAAAGACCTCCGAGGTGCTCCTTCCCATCGGATCCCCCCAGCCAGGGCCCTGGACAGAGACAAGACCACCCATTCCACAGAGGAGGGCATTGAAGCTCAGGAGGAGGCAGTGAGGCCCAAGGTCACGAGGCAAGTAGGTGAATCGATGGGACAGAAGCGAGGTCTGCTGGGCTCCCCGCCCAGATCTCTCTTCCCCACAGAGCAGCAACTGTCTCAGCCTAGCCCTGCCACCCCAGAACAGGGCTCTGGCCCCAGACACTAACCCTGACCCTGAGAAGCAGAGACTAAGCTCAAGAGTCAGGAGGCCCACTGGGTTCGAGGTCCAGCACTGCCCTGACTCACTGTGGCAGAACAGCGACCACGGGCAAACCCACCAGCCTGGGAGGAGCAGAGAGGAGGTGGCAGTCTGAGCGAGTTCCCATTGCCAGGAGAGGTGCAGGTTAACCAGCTCTAACCTAGAGAAACTACTTGAGGATGATGGCACCTGGAGTCTGTCTTGGAGTCCAGAGGTCACCTTGGGGTATCATGAGTGGAACAATCACCTGGCACTGTGCAAAACAACCCAGCAAGACGGATACTGTCAGCATCCCCATTTTACAGATAAGGAAACCAAGGCATAGAGGGGTTAAGAAATTTGCCCAGGGCCACCTAGGAAGAGGTGTACTGAGATTCCGATTCAGGCAGTCAGCTCCAGAGCCTCCAGGTGGACTAGGATTTATGAGTGATGAGCCACCATTCCTTCACTCAACCCCTGCACCTGTCCTTAGCCCAGCTTAAGAGGTCTCACTATATAGAAATGAGACCAAGGGGTCAGGGACAACCCAGAACCCTCACCCTCACCACCAAAGGGCCAGAGTTCTCAAGACAGTGTTTGTCTTTCCATCTCTCTTGGGCCATCAGCTAGGAACAGAGCACAGAGCGAGTCAAGGAGGACCCCAGCCCACAGGCAGGGCCCTTGAGGAGGAAGTAGACTGTGTCGCTCCATAAGAACGCAGCTGTGACGACAGGAACCCAGAGAGATCAGAGAAGGATGCCTGGAGGTGGTGACGCCCGCAGAGCCAGCATGAGAGGCTCCAGAGGGAATGGGGACTCTACATCCACCCAAGACACATCCGGCTCCCGCCTCGTCGCCATCTTCCCCTGGGCTCCTAGCCACCTGTGCTCCTTTCCATCACTGTCCACACTGAGTTTTGCCTTGGGGTCTCCCTGTCAGCTTGCAAGCTCCAGGGCAGGGCCTGAGCCTGACTCCGCCCCCCTCCAGTGTCAAGAGCAGGGCTTGGCAGGTTCCACTGGGGCTGCAGGCAGGAGCCCTGGGAGGGAGGACGAAGTGGCATGCAGGATTGGACTGGACAGACAACTGCTGTGAGCCTAGGGCCAGGTTATCCCACAGGGCTGGGAGGTGAGGGGTGACCGCTCCTCTGGTCAACGTACCTCTCTCTGGAGTACAGCCTTGTGGCCCTGCGGTGATCTCTCAGCCCCTCCCAGCCTGTTCGACCAGCACCACCAGACACAGGTCAGAGCTCATAACCACCACCCTCAGCGGCATAACAAGAACTTCAGGTTTCCAGGCTGGGTGTGCAAACAGCAGTGTAGCAGGCAGCAGATCCAGGGCACCTCCCGCCCCTCCCCGCTCCCCGTCCATCCACGTTCACCCCAGTCAC
>NW_006494614.1:48021440-48034224 GCF_000325575.1 Pteropus alecto | reverse complement strand
TCAACCAAACAAGCAAGCAGGGCAACAGGCTGAGGAAGGAAGCAGGACCTCTGCCTGAGACGGGAGCCAGGGCCGTGTTCTCAGGAGTTGTAGCTTGTCCCCCCTTCCCGTGACCCCTCAACAGATTTGCCTCCCTAGCCCATGCTCCCCCTCTCCCCCATGGCGATCCCATGAGCGTATGCCACAGAGGGGATCATTCCTGGGCAGGACAGAGGCCCAGGTGCTGGCCTCGGTGCAAACTGCCTGTTTGGTGGCATAAGTGGGCTATGGTGCAGCACAGCCAAGGAGTGGGAACTTCTCCAGGTGCTGGTATGAGGAGCACGAGCCCTGAGCATGGGGCTGGGGACCAGCAGGCCACTTTGGGAGAATTCTGGGAGGTTCTGGAATGGATCCCTGTTTGTAGGACTCCTCCCTGTTCCCTTCTTTGTTGCCCCAAGGGACCTGCAGGCTCGCCTCCAGAGAAGAGGGGAGACAGAGTGCTGGATGGGTGGTGGAGGGCCCTCTGCCCCTGCAGAGATGGGAAGGGACCCCACTAATGCCCTGGGCCTGAGAGGAGGGAGCTCCCCATCTCCTCGCCCCTTTAAGTCCATCCTCTGGGATTCCCTGTGAATCACAGGTCTTGCTGACGGTCCCAGTCTCTTATCTCCCTGGAGAGGCCTGTGGGGGAGGCCAGCAGATGATTACTAAACCGGAAGGAATAAACAAGCGATGAAGCTGGGGAGAAGAGGAGGGTGTGGGCTTGAGGCAGGTGCCCTGAGTGGAGACTGAGGAAGATGAGGCCTGGCCCCACCTGCAGAGTCCACAAGAGATGGGACTTCCCAGGCAGGGCCAGCTCTGGGTCCCCAACATAGCGTTGGCAGGTGGGTGAGAAGGGAGCCAGTTTGTCATCTGCCTGCCATGTATCTGACACCACAGAGGCCTCAAGTCATTTCATCCTCCGGAACCATAATCGGCAAGAATTATTCTCTCCATTTACAGATGAGACAACTGAGGCCCAAAGAAGAAGAAATGACTTGTTTAAGGTCACACCTCCCATAAGCTAAGGCTAAGTCCATCTGGCTCAGAAACCAGCCTCCTCTTTCCACTTTGGGAGAAAAATAGAGGGAGGCCGGCAGGCTGTAAGGCTGGCTCAGGGGTTCCCCAAGAACACAGACGCCACGACACCAACACCAACTGCCCTAAAGAGGAGGCGGAGGTGCGTGGGAGAGAAGAAGGGCCTCCCCTGGGCTGTCGAGAAGGTTGGCTTTTTGCTCTGTTTGTAAAGTCAGGTCACAGAATCCAGGAAGTGGGACTCCAAAGAAATACAGCTGCCTCAGGCCAAAGTTCCATCTGACTGGCCAAGGGCCAAGCAGCTGGGAGTTAAGTCACCCCACTGGGCCAGTTTCACCCCACCCGCCTGAGGCAAACCAGGCCTGACTTCCTGCTCCACCAACCACCCATCCTGTCCATGGAGTGAGGGCCTGCCAGTCACACTGGCCCCAGGAAGTGGGACTCCAAAGAAATACAGCTGCCTCAGGCCAAAGTTCCATCTGACTGGCCAAGGGCCAAGCAGCTGGGAGTTAAGTCACCCCACTGGGCCAGTTTCACCCCACCCGCCTGAGGCAAACCAGGCCTGACTTCCTGCTCCACCAACCACCCATCCTGTCCATGGAGTGAGGACCTGCCAGTCACACTACCGCCACCCAGCAGGCTTGCTGACACATGGACCACCCATCGCACCCCAGTCCACAGGGTCTCACCTCCTCATCCAACACCACTCAGCCATGCTGGCCTTGAGCCGCCTGCTTTACCTGGAACTGATCCCCCGCTGCTACCCCTGGGCCCCACTCAGACATCCCCATCTCAGCACCAGCCACCACATGCTGTCTGTCACCGGCCTCCACATTCAGGGAGCGGGCAGCTCTGTTGCTCCTCTTTCAGTGTCTAGAGAGGACCAGGCACCAAGCCCGAGGAGGAAGGCAGTGAAGGAGAGGACAGTGTGGCCGGACTCCTGAACTGGCAAGGAAAGAGGTCCAGAGAGGGCAGGTGACTCCACCAGGGTCACACAGCAGGGGGATGCTGGGCCCAGCCAGCCTGGCATTTCTTCCAAATGCCGTTTGGCAGCAAGTCCAAACTTCCCCAGCCTGGCCTCACTGGCCTCCTTCAGAGCCAGGATCTAGAATGTCTGGGTGACGGCAGGAGGGCAGGAGGGTGAGGATGGGGCAGCGAGGGGGTGGAGTGAGAGTCGGGTCAAGAGCTCGAATGTCCGCCCTCCACCCACTTGAACCGAAGGTCTCACAAAGGCCCTTTGAGAGTGGCCTCCTTCTCCACCCACCAGACAAAAGGCAGAAAGGAAGGCGTGGGAGTGGGGGACCCAAGAGGCGGGAATCTTGCTCCTGGGAGTTTCAGAGAACCCAGGCAGGGGACAGAAATTCTATCTATTGTGGCTCATGGGGATAAGGGACTCTTTATCTGGTGTCAGGGAGGGAGGCCAGGGGTGGCAGGCCTCCTGGTCGCAGCCCAGATCCACTGCCAGCTCCCTGGGCAATGGGGGCACCCTCCTTTCTCTCTCAGCCTCAGTTTCCCTTCCTTACTCAGCCAAGAAAATACACAGGATGTTTTCAGTCAGAAAGGACTTGAGATCATAGCCTAGGAGAGGAACAGGAAAACTAAATTTCGTTTTCCCAAAATGTCCAGGGGGCTAGAGGGAACTTTGTAAATGCTAATCTGACCCTGTCACACCCTGCTGGCTCCTGCAGCCTCAGAGCCAATCAGCCGGGCCCCCGCTGGCTTCCTCTTCCCAGCACTCCCCTCCATATGCCCTGTGCTCGGCGGCACTGCCATGTCCCAAACAAGCCTGAGGGTTACAAGCCTTGGTGCCTTCTTCACACTGTGCCTTCCGCCTGCATAGCCCTTCCTGGCAAACGTCTTCTCCAATGATTGGGCAGGACTTGGGCACAGCACTAAAGTCCCTCCTGTGTAACCAACTCTCACAGTGTCACCAGCACAGTGGTGGAAACTGGGGAGGGGCCTGAGGCAGTGACCTCCAGCAGCCTCCTCAGTGGTCACCCAGGCCCCAAGGAGCACTCATTCTCATACTCAGGAATCAAGGTTAAAAAGAATGAAATGATGCCACAAGGCAGGCCCAGCACTTCCATTAAACACATTCTGGCCTCAGCGACCAGGGCCCGGGCAGGAGGAGCAGCCAGCCGGATGCTGCATAATTCACCATTCTCAATAGTGACGGTAACAGCTGCCCATACTGGGCGCCAGGCTCCACGCCAGACTTCTCCATGCATCATCTCTTTTCCTGTTCACAACAACCCTATGAGGTACTATTACTTTTTACTACTATTATTATTGATTAATCATCATTATAAATACTTTTCATTTACAGCCAATAACTATTTCAAAATCGTTATGGTAATTATCAGCAGAGTAACTTCCTTACACTTGAACGTTACTCAATATTTCATTTAAAAAAAAAAAAATCACATCCATGCCACCTCATTTTTATCTCAATGGACCCTGGGACTAAGGCCGGTTCTCCTGGCTCCAGGTCCAGATCAGTTCCACAGCAGGAAGGCCCAGCATCAGGCCTTCCATGCTCCCGGCCACCTGGGACCTCAGGATGAGGCCTCCCTGCGGCCACCATCGCCTGCAGACTGGGTGGGTCTGGGTCTGGGCCTGCTCGCCTCAGCTCCAGCCCGGGGCAGACACTGACCTTGGGCCGCTGCCACCTGACGGCGGGCCCCGGGGTGCCCTTGTAGTACAGCGAGTCGTCAGTGGCTGGGAAGCTGGGGTCCTCGAAGAGCACCTTCTTGCGCAGACAGGCCCGCTTCAGGGCTGAGTAGTTCTGGTCTCCATAAGGCTTCATGCACGAGAACATGGCGGCCACTGCCCTGGGAGCGAAGGCCCAGACAGGGCAGCGGGGGGTCTCGGCAGGTGAGTGGGCGGTTCCGGGGGCGCCTGGGAGGACAGAAGGCAAGAAGATCATCATTTTCCGAGGACGGGAGGCCCTGAGTGCTCTCTCCCAGCAGCCCTGTGAAGCGGGCATCCTCATCCCCATCATACAGGACAGGAATGGAGACTCAGCGGGGCGAGGGGTGACCTGCTCAGGGTCACGCAGCTGGTACACACAGAGCAGGAATAGGAACCAAATGGTCTGACTCCACAGTCTGAATTCTCTCATTTCTGAAGCTTAGAGGTGACACCAGGCCCACAAGCCAACAAACCAAAGGCACGACCACGTGGAGCTCAGGACTGTCGGTCGGTACCCACAGCGCACTTCCCTTGTTTTACCAGCCTTCCCTAAACCTCCCCGGGCTGCATCCAGACGAGTGGCAGACCCACAGCTCCCTGGCTCGTGTCGCAGCCAGAGGAAAGCAGCGGCACTGTCTCCAAGTCGCTCCTCCGGACCGCCACCCCTTAGTCTAGAGCAGCAGGTGAGTGGGCGGTTCCGGGGGCGCCTGGGAGGACAGAAGGCAAGAAGATCATCATTTTCCGAGGACTGGAGGCCCTGAGTGCTCTCTCCCAGCAGCCCTGTGAAGCGGGCATCCTCATCCCCATCATACAGGACAGGAATGGAGACTCGGCGGGGCGAGGGGTGACCTGCCCAGGGTCACGCAGCTGGTACACACAGAGCAGGAATAGGAACCAAATGGTCTGACTCCACAGTCTGAATTCTCTCATTTCTGAAGCTTAGAGGTGACACCAGGCCCACAAGCCAACAAACCAAAGGCACGACCACGTGGAGCTCAGGACTGTCGGTCGGTACCCACGGCGCACTTCCCTTGTTTTACCAGCCATCCCTAAACCTCCCCGGGCTGAATCCAGACGAGTGGCCGACCCACAGCTCCCTGGCTCGTGTCACAGATAGAGGAAAGCAGCGGCACTGTCTCCAAGTCTCTCCTCCGGACCGCCACCCCTTAATCTAGAGAGGCACGATTCTGCCCTGTGTGGAAAACCTTGACCTGGGCTCCATCCAGCCATCGCTCACATTCATTCTCTCTTGCCCCCTCCCTCCAGCATTTCTGGAATAAATGTCTCCAGTCCACAGGCAGCACTCTCACTGCTCCTTAATCCCAATGACCTAATTCCCCAGAGGATCTGCGCCCCCGCCCCCAGCCTCCAGGACCTCCCCATCTCCAAAGCCACTCTCTCAGGACAGCATCCCAGATGCAGCAGCTGTGTCTCACCCTCCTGAACAGCCTCCTCCTCCTGGGCTCCGGGGGCATCTGGCACTGGTTCTGACCCCTCCCTTATCCCAGACATTCCCTCCCCCACTGGGGTCCCCGGTGGTCTGTCTGCTCACCTGCCCCCCGCTGATGACCCCTGTGTTTAGCCTGGACCCCAAACAGGCCCACTTCCTATGAGGACCACGGGCCCCTCATAGATACGAACCCCAAACCTAGCTACTTATCTTCCCCACACCTCCCTGAGATTCCCCAGTCCAGGGAACAGGACCATAAGCACCCCATGAGACCAGAAGCCCCAGAGGACTTGGTTTGGTCCTCCTGGACGTGTAGTCCCAGGCACAGAGCCTGACATAGGAGGTGGCCGTACATGCCAGCATCCTCCTTCAGCCCTTGAAGGTCCAGGTGAGCCCAGCACCCTGAACCTTGTAGCCAGCCACTTGCCAACCAAACACAAGTGACATGGACAAATCGACATGGCTAAGAAAACCTCCAGGAGGGGAGGGCAGGGTGAGGAGCAACAGCCAGCAGGGCCTGACACATTAGATGACCTGAAAGAAGCTTGGACAGCCAGTCACCTAACTGACAGCCCCATCTGTGACCCCATATCTCAGACTCCACCTGGGCTGCTGGCAGAGCTCCACACTCCCCGAGTCTATCCATTCTGGGGCCTGCCAAGGGCAACACAGCAACGCTGTCAAACACAGGTCCCAACTTCCCAGACCAGCTGAGGGACACTGAGGCAAGGTAGTTTGAGAGCAAGACTGATGTGTGTGCCAGTTCAAGCTGCACCACCCACCTGCTATGTGGCCTTAAACAAGGCACTCAACCTCTCTGAGTCCCCATTTTCTCATTTCCACAATGGGAACAATGTTGGCTCAATAACTGGAAGATACCATTACAATCAGGCAAGGGCCACGGAGTCTGCTTAGCAGGCCGGAGGGAAGAGGAAAGAGAAGCGGCCAAGCTATCTCTCATTCTGGGAGAGCGCCTCCATTCCTCTGACACCTACCATGTGCAAACCACCTGGCTAGAGGTTTGTGCATAGCATGTGCAAACAGTGTTGGGAGCTCATCCCTCTGCTCAGGAAGGCCAGCAACCCCGGCCTCTCCCACCCACCCCGCTGCCTTGGAGACCAGAGGAAAAAGAAGCGGGGAGCCCGGGGAGCCAGCCCCTGGGCTTCTGGAGCACAGCCACCTGGGAGAGTCATTAGCATCACGGTTTCCGGTTTCTGCAGGGCCTCTCAGGAAGCAATTTAAGTTGCAAGAATTAGATCAAAGAAGCTGAACGCAGGAGCCCAGAAATCAGCTCTAGAAATTCCAGTGTTCAGAGCCCAAAGGGCCCAGGGAGGGAGAGCAAGCTAGCTGAGGTCATACAGCCAGGCTGCTGGAGAACGAGGGTTCTGGCAGCCCTCCAGGCCACAAAGCAGCCAAGACTGCTGGGAAGGGCTGCTCCTGGGGAGGTGGGTGTCGGAGAGGGGAAAGCTCAACTGGGCCAGGGCTTGGAAGAACCTGGGCCAGGCCTAGCCAGCTGAGGGTCTGACCCAGTTCATCCATCTCTGCCATCTCATTCCTGCCAGCCAGGCTGATCCTGGCCTACTTAACGCCCGGCTCTTTTGGCTTCGGCCTTTGCACAGGCCGCACCTCATGCCGACTACCCTCCTGCGCCCTCCATCTGCCCCAAGGTCACCTCCTAAGCCATCCATTGGGTCAATACCCCCATGTGGTCGCAGAGTTACCAGCCTCTGAGCTTTGCTCTCTCCCTATAACTCCAGGCACAACCATGGAAGGCCACGGATACACTCGGAGTCAGGAAAACCTGACTCTTCTCTCTGGGCCTGAGCTTAGGGCAGTGGCACTGCCCATCGTCTGAACTTTTTTACTCTGTGTTTGAGCTGGGCACGAACAGGACGGTCCGAGCTTCCCAGAGGCCCTTCAGCCTGCCCTCATCCCTCCACCCCTGTCAGTCTCACCCTGCCCCTTATCCCACCCCAATTCTCCACCCTGGGCCTAAGTTCCAGCTCCTTACAGTTCCCTAAAGCTGTTTACTCAAGGTCTTCACACACGTTGTTCCTGCCCCACGTGCATACCCGGAGAACCCCTGGCCACCTTCAAGACTCAGCCCAAACACCTCCCACCTGCCCCTGACATCGCTCCTCCCTCAACCTCCGACACTGCATTGCATCCCACCTTTGTATGACTTGTCCACCTCCCCAGTCCAGCCTATGCCCTCCAGGGCAGAACCCCTGTCCAGCTCCTCTCTCTATCCCCAGAGTCCAACATAGAGGTAGGGGGCCAACGAAGTGAATTTGTACTGAATGAACCAACACAGGTGATGTAGGCGTAATTCCTTCATGGATGGGAAAAACAGGCTCAAAGAGTGGCAGCAACTCCCAAGAAGGATCAGTTTTCCATACCAGACCCTCACCTACTCTCAGATTTCCTGAAGGCCATGGCCCGCCCCTTTCCAGGAGACCAGGCCTCTCTTCTTTCCCCATCCTGAAGGCTGGGTACCAGCTGGTGCCCACACCCCCATTGTCCAGGGGGAGGCACTGCTGCAGCCCTGGAGCTCTGTGCTGCAGCCCAGCCCTTCTCCAGCTTGGCTTTAGTTCCCCAGTGTCCCCCTAAGCTGTGTGACCCTGAACAGGCCACAGTGACTCTCTGGTCTGAATGGTCCTTTTCTGGAAGGAAGAGATGATGTGCCAGGACCTCTGGGAGGAGCAAATGAGACACTGCTGCATTTGTACACTTTAATGCACTGTGCCCCTGGGGGATGTCAATATCAACACCTGGGCACATCTACAAGGTCTCCAGATCCCATCCAGGAGGGTTCCAACAATTCAGTGTTCTGGCCCCCAAGAAACTTCATGATCTACTGTGGCTGACAGACACAAAGCAAAATGAAGAATGTGCCATTTCAGAGGTTCCAGCAAGACAAATGCAAGGAAGCTGTCATAGAGGCCTGGCCCCAGAAGTTGGCTATCTATTAGGTGAGAGAGGCCTTTCCAGGAATGGGGAACAGCTCAAGCAAAGCTCACAGTGGGAAAGTACAAGGAGATTCAGACCCAGCCTGGCACAGTGGGGCCCTATGGACTGAGCATGGGGTGCTGAGCTGGATCAGAATGAGGGATTGCCAGAGTGCTCAGAGAACCCAGTCTTCCTGCAGGTCAGTTAGACCTGAGTTCAAGTCCCAGCTGCACAACTTAGTGATGTGTGTCCTTGGGCAAGTCCCTAACCCCTATCAGCACCACCTGGTTCTAGCCTCTAAGTGGCAGAGTAAGAAAGCAGCATCTGCCATGGGCCTGTGCTAGCAGAGTCTCTGTTCTTGCTTTGGAAACGGTGTGTACCCGGGCTGTTCCCTGGATCTATCGGAGGTAGTGCGGACAGGCTGGCTGTGCCCAGGGCAGAGAGGGCTCGTTGTGCAGCAGGCCACACTGAGCCAGCTGCAGGAGGGAGCTGACACCTCCCTGGACACAGCAGCCATCACAGCCAGGAAGAAAGAGAAGAAAGAGTTTTAGTTCCATTTTGTAGATGAGAACATCAAGGAACGTGTCCAAAATCTGTGGCTTATTAGCGGGATCCCGAGCTTTCAGACTCCGTATCATGTCAAGGCTTCCCAAAGCAGGGCTCCCCAAAGCAGGGCTTCGGGTTAATGCTGCTAACATTTTAGGGGGTACTCTGATGTGGCAATAAATAAGTCGTAAAAAAAAGTTACCTCCCAGCCATTTTTGTCTTGAGGAGAACTCAGTTTGATCCAGCGAGTCTTTAATCAGTCATGGCCTTTGCCCAACTACTTAACAAGGGAGGACCGGGCCTCAGGCTCAGGGCAAAGCACCTGGCTGGAGCTAAATGAATTTTCTTGTTGTTTTTACGTGATCTTTAAGATACTTCCAGTTACTTTGTAGTTATGGAGAGTAACACTGACTTTCCATTTACAGTAGACACACAGTTTCTTCTAAGAAATAAGAAAAAAGGCAGTTGATTTAAAGAAAATTATTAAGTTCCTAGTGGTGTAGGTGGGAACCTTTAGCGTACACCAAGCCACGGAGGGCAGGGTGCTGAGGAGGAAGAGCTGTGTGGCAGGGACAAATCATCTGACCTTGAGGGCTCTCCACTGAGAGGTGGGATAATGAAGCCAGCAGACAGAGGGCCATGAGAAGCCAAGGCCATGTGAAGAACAGCTGGAGGACTTGCACTAGCAGTTAACGAGACCCATTGCAAAGCTCCGGTAATTGACACAGTGTGAGATTGGCACAGGGTAGAAAAAGAGACCAATGGAACAGAGCAGAAAGCCCAGAAAGAAGCCACAAGTGGAAGGACACCTGGTTTATGACAAAGGAGACACCAGAGTGTCTTGGGGGAAAGGATGGTCTTTTCAGTGAATGGTGCTTGGTCAGCTAGCTACCTGCACGGAAAAAGCTTCATCTTGACCCCTACCTCCCACTATACACAAAAACAAGTCCACCCAGATCGTAAATCTAACTGAAAACTAAAATAATAAAGCTTTTTGAAGAAAACATGAGAAAAAGAACACGCCCAAATAGCCAATAAAAAAAAATGCTTGACTTCATTAATCATCAAGGAAATGGACATTAAAACCACAATGAGATACCAAACCCCAGAATGGCTAAAGTGAAACCCGCTCCCCCACCATTCGCCCACATTGGTACAACCACTTTGCAAAATCATCTGACCATGTCTACTAAAGCTGAACAAACACATATTCTATCATTCAGTGATTCTACTCCTAGGTATAGACTAAACAGAAATGCATGCACATATTCACCAAAAACATGCACGAGAATTCTATCGCAGTGTTTGTTAAAGCTAAAAACGAGAAACGACCCGAATGTGCAACAACAAAAAGGACAAATATGTTGTTGTAATGGAATTATTATACAGTAATGAAAATGAACAAATTATTGCTGCTTAAAACTCTATGGATGGATCTCATAAGCATAATATTAAACAAGAAAAGCAGAACTGCAATTCCATTGACACGAAGAAGCAGAGGCATAACCCATCTATGGTGACTAGAAGGCAGGAGAGTGGCTGCCTTTACGGGTAGTGACCAAAAAGGGCATGACAGCATTTCTGGTAATACCGCTCCTGGATCCGAGTGGCGGCTACATGGATGGGTGTGCACCTGTGCACCTGTGACTTATGCACTGTTCTATAGCTGAGTTATGCTTCAATAAAAAGTTCTTAAAAGCCAGTGCAGTGGCCCTGGACAGAAAGGTTGGCTGAATCTGGTGACCCTAGTCCCACCGGTTCTGGGCTCCTCACAGCTCTGGCCCCATCTGGCTGGACACGACATACTTTCAGGGAAGGAGCTCCGAGCTGGGTAGGAGCATTAGTTTTGGCCTGGCCTTGTCATACACAGGCTGTGTGACCTTCTGTGAGCCTCCTCCATCTCTCGGAACACTGTGGCTTTTACACCTGGAGTGCTCAAGTCCAAGAGAGAGTCTCACGGGTGAAGGTGATGCGCCCATACCCCAACCAAGCACACCTCCAAGGTTTCCTCTCCATCTGAGGAGGGGATGCCAGCCACCCAGGGACCATCCCCGGGAGACGTTCTCAGCCCTGCGGCAAACACAGTGCTCAGGGAGAGAAACTGAGAGGACACAGAGGGGAGGTGGGATGGGGAGATGCACAAGACCCCAGTCGGAGTTCCTGGAGTGCCAGGGGCAAGGATCAGACCTTGTCCTGAGGTGATGGAGAACTGGGAAGGTGCTGAGCAGCGGGGGACTTGAGATCCATCTGGCTGCCACACGACGAATGCGCTAGAAGAGGGCAAGACTGGAGCAGAAAGGACAGAAGGGAGGCCGTAGAACGTGAACTGGTAGGCTCGTGTGTGACGAGAGAGCAGTGGCGTCTAGCGCTGTGTGGGTAGAGATTCAACTCTGTTTGTGGCCAGCAGTTACAGGGGTGAAAAGGAAGACAAAGAAAGGCCTGCTAGGGGTCTCTCCTCTGTGCCCCAAGTCCCCATACCCCATGGCAGGGGCCCATTGTGCAGCACAGGACCAGCAGAGTGGGAATCATCCAGATGTCGTGGAAGAAGCCAATGATGCCCCACACCCATAGCCTGGCGATAAAGCCCCCCATCTCCCTCCCCTCCCTTCCTCGACCTCCCACTACACCCCACTCCAGGGGACATAAATAAGGAAAGGGCCGTAGCCTGGCGATAAAGCCCCCCATCTCCCTCCCCTCGACCTCCCACTACACTCCACTCCAGGGGACATAAATAAGGAAAGGGCCAATGAGCTGTGTCTTATAATTCAGGGGACACAGTCTATTAATATGCACATCTTCACTGACACCCATTCTGGGCTGGCCCTGAGCTGATGAAGACGGAGTCAGACAGTCCCAAGGGAGAAGAGGCACAGGGTCATAGACAAGGAGCAAGAATTAAACCAGAAACACAGTGGTCAATGCTCCCAGGAGTAAGGCGTGTTGCAGGTAGGGTTATAGAGGTGGAAAGAATGATGGTGGCTCTTCAAGAAGGAACCTAAGCAGGGCTTGAGGGCCTGGCGGGAATCAGCAGGGAGGGGAGAGCAGGCAGGATGCACTCCAGGTGCAGGGAGAGCACCGAATAACAGCTGGACAGCCAGGCCACAGCTCGGAGCGGAGAGAGCTGACAAGATACTCTGCAGGGCTCTTCCTGAGGACAGAGGGGAGCCAGGGCTGGGGTGGAGGGGCAAGACGAAGGGTCAGATGCTGAGGGAAGGGGCGGAGGCAGTGACCTGGGCCCTGGAAAGGGCAGAGCCTGAGTCTGGTAACTTCCTGGTTATTTGGGGCTTTTGTTTCCGTCAAGGTACTCATTCCCTTTTTGTCACATTCTCCTCTTGCCCCACAAGTCAACATTTCAAAAACATGCTTAACAGGTATTCTCTGTCCTATCGTGGGTATATTTTGGCTTCCCAGGACCCATCTCCCCCATATACTGTGTACTGAGGACTGGATGGCAGGGTGGGGGAGGAGTATGTGGAGGGAGAGCTGGGCCGGGGCCACGGGGTTTCGGGTTCTGGGCTCCGGCAGCAAAGCCAGGGGCCAGGCCCAGTGAGTCAGTCCAGCCATCGCCGGGCAGGCTGGCAGCGGGGCTGGGAAATCCTGTCTTTCTTCTTCCCTCCCCTTATCACTTCTGTCTCGTGTCCAACCCAGTCTCCACCCAGCTGTGATGATCTTTCTAGCAAATAAACCTGACAAGTCACTCCCCTTATAGGAGACACAAAGGGCCTGGAGGGCAGGGCCAGGGGTGTGGGGTACAGGTCCTCTCACTGGTCCTGGGGGACAGTGGTCCTAAGGCACTGACATCCCCACGGCAGCGTTTTGAGGGAAAATCCAGCATCCAGGCCAAGCTCGCTGTGCGGCCTGGCTGAGCGCCAAGGCCTCTGCCCCACAGCTGTTCTTCATTGGGATTTGGGCCCTGCCACAGGCTGTTGGGGGAAGGGAGTATGGGAAGCCTGGGTAGGCAAGGCATACCTGGGAGACGAACCTCCGAAAGTGCACTCTAGTGAGGGCTCCAGTGAGGGCAGGGACAGGAAGAAGCTGAAAACCTGGTCCATCTCCTAGAGGCTGTGGCTTCCTTGGGTGGGGGGCGGGTGGGCAGCG
>NW_006494614.1:48018705-48021141 GCF_000325575.1 Pteropus alecto | reverse complement strand
GGGACGGGGCGGGGGGCGTGGTCAGACTCAGCCTCAGGCAGGAGCAGCAGCCCTGGCTGGTGTGGGCACTGAAAGTCCTATGTCCCCAGAGACCCAAGGCAGTGGTCACCCTACCCCGGGGCTCCCAGCTCAGCACCACATCCTGCCTAGAAAGTGCCGAGAAAGGGGCAGATACAGCCGAGAGCCCGTAGCAGGAGCTATTCTTTGTCCTACGGAGGGTAAGGGGCGGGGGCGTGGACACTTGAAGCTTCAGGCTGCAGTTGTTGCCGCTCTCCACAGCGAAAACAACCTGGCAAAATGAGACTTGACAGGTCACCGAAGCCATCTCTGCTCCACTGAGCTGTGACCCCAGACAAGTCCCTGCCCACTCTGGCCTGTAGGCTATCTCCAATGAACCGTGGGAAGGGGGACACTTCTTGCTGTGTTCCATCTGCGGGGTTTGTCACCAGGATAGCCTCTTTTCACGCTTCCTGCATGGGCAGAGTCTCTGTCCTTAGCACTACCTGCCCCTAAGACTCAAGGCTGAAAAACTGGTGAAATGGCGCCTATTTCTCAGACTGGGAAACTGAAGCTCAATTCCTAGCCCTTGCACAACCTCAGAAATGAGTCGTACTGTTTTCACTGTACAGATGAGGTCCAGAGGCTTGGAGAGGGAAGAGGCACACTCAGGGCAGAGCCAGGAGCCTGTCTCACGGCTAAACTCTGCTCTAACTGGCACACCACTCAAGCAAAGACAGTGACCCATTCACTAGCCCCTGGGAGCCCCCCTCCTTCTTTCATGCCTGCTCTGTGCCTGTACAAGGGGGCAGCGAGGGGTCAGACAGGGCTCTGCCCTGAAGTTCAGCCCAATGGAGGAGAGAGACAGCCACAATGGTACCAGGCTGAATGATCTGCTCTAAAAGGAGAGTGAGTCATTCAGACAAGGCAGGAGAGGCTGCATGGAGGAAGGTGGCATCTAAGCGGGACTTCGAATGGCAGACTGTGACTTCGAGAGATGGAAGAGGAAGGTTTAAAGGAGGATGGAACATTCTGGGGGAAGAAACCATTTCAACAAGGCTGGGGGGCAGGCTGCAGGGGAGAGGGAAGAAAGAGGAAGGGGCTGGCACGGAAACACCGCCACAGCCGGCTATGGCAGCCCTGAGCGCCAAGCTAAGGACTCGACAGTGTGTGGGGTTGGGAGCTGGGCTGCTGGATGATTCACAAGAAGGTAGGATAGAGGGAGGCCAGGATGCAGGCTGACAGACCAGGCTGCAGAAACTGCCCCTGAGAGAGAAGCAGGACCCCAGATAGCATGGCCTTGGCCGTAGGGATATAACAGAGACCCACACTGGGCAGGGTCTGCAGCATGCAGGCCAGGGGTTCTCTGGGGTTTTGGCTCAGGGTTCTTCTTCAGAGGCCCCAGGAGGCTCACCACCTAAGAGAGCAACCACATCTCCAGGCAAGTGGTGTGCTGGCAGCACCTCCGGGCTCCAGGCACAGCTCTGCGCCATGTCATGTTCCTGCCCATGGCGGCCTTGAAAGCCAATGTCTCCTCCTCCCCACACCCAGGCAGAGAACAAATTAGAGCCTCTGAATGTCCCATCAACACCCTCACCCGCAGATGGGGACACTGAGGCCAAGGGTGGGAAAAAACGGTAATATTCTTTGTGCCTCAGATTTCTCATCTGTAAAAGGAAGGTCTTTTCCATGCTGTTTGCCCAACCTGCCCCCACCCTTTCCTCCCCTCACGCACCTCTGCTCCAGGTAGGACTTGGTCTCAGTTGGCCTTGGCATACTTACCTGCAAAATGGGCCTCCCAGCCCAGCTTCCTGCCCTCACTGGGTGATGGTGGGGATCGAGTGATCTCCCCTGCAAAGCACTGGGTCTGTTGAATGCACATCTAAATAAGCTGTGCTCTACTCTAAAGGCCTAACATACTGTCAAATGCAGGACTGTGTCCGGTCGCTGAGACAAGCCGTGGAGACGGGCCGGCACGTTCTCTCTTCCAAATATCCCTGCGCTCTGGCTGCCATGGTCTCAGGCCGGGCTCTGGGCCCAGAGGTGCAGCAGGCCCAGGCCCTGCCCACAACATTTCCCAGGTTGGGGGGAGACAGACACTGAGAGTGGCCTCATGGGGGAAGCCAGCAGCCGTGGGTGCCAGGGAGGGGGTCTCTGAGCATGGTGTCTGCAATGACACTGCAGTTGGTTCCTGTGGTGGGCAGAATAATGGCCTCCAAAGTTATCAACATCCTCATCCCTGAAACCTGTGACCGTTATCTTACATGTATGGCAAAGGGAGTTTGCAGATGTCGTTAAGGATTTTGAGATGGGGTGATTAGCCTGGATTACCCAGGTGGGCCCTAAATGTAATCACAAGTGTCCTTATGAGAAGGAGGCAGAGAGAGATTTGACTCCACAGGAGGAAAAGGCAATGCTCTGATGAAAGTAAAGATTGGG
>NW_006494614.1:48016960-48018053 GCF_000325575.1 Pteropus alecto | reverse complement strand
GGAATGCCAGTTCCCATTAGAAGCTGGAAGAGACAAAGAACAGATTCTCCCCCGGAGCCTCCGGAAGGAACCAGCTTGCCCACACCTTGATTTTAACCCCATAAGATTCCTTTTAGACTTGTGACCTCCAAAACTGGAAGAGAATAAATTTGTGTTGTTTTAAGCCACTTAGTTGTGTTCATTGTCACAGCAGCAGTAGAAGACTACTACTGTTTGTGAAGAACAGGGCGGGCAGGTGTGTGGCCTCACGCCTCTCTTCCACTCAAGGAAGTGAGTGAGTGAGGATGAAGTTATTACACCTCGACTTGCTTCAATGTAAAATGAAGTCACCCCAAAATTCACTGTCTTGGTTACTATTATTAGTAACAAACCAGTTGGGTCGCACCTTATCTGCCTGGCAGAGGTTACGCAGTGGGGAATGGTACACGGGAAGAGGCTGAATGGGCAGGGGCAAGCAGTGCAGCCCAGCAGGCCCTCCATCTTTCGTCTTCCAGGCCTCGAGATCCTGTAGCCATCACTGAGCACACCCGACAGTGATAGTCGGCTGGGTACCAATGGATGGGCTTTGTCTGCTCTGGCCACCGGCCCCTTCTCCCACAACTGTCCACATGCCCTGTTGTGGCAGAAAACAACAGCCCACACCCACAGTCCACCACAGCCTCAGCCACAGGCACCCTCACACACCTAGCCCCAGGAAAGCTAGGTCTCCTAGAAATACATTAAAATGGGGAGCAGTAACTCAAGTCACTACAGCAAGCAAATGCTCATCCTACAACTTCCTAGCCTGAGCCTGAGTCTGGCTTCCTAAAACATCCTGGATTAGAACCCCAAAGAGACTTGGCCCATTTTGCCTTTAGTGAGCAGGGAAAGGCAAGGCCTGAGGCCAAAGGGAGGTTGGCAGCCTGGCCTGAACTGAAGCAAGACAAGCCCAGGACGGAAGAGGAGCTGAGGGAAGGGGGAGGCAGGGGGGCAACTTGAAAGAGAGGCTGGGGCTACTACTGCCAACCAAGAAATGTTTTGAGCAGGAAGGGCATAGGTCTCTGGAAAGAGCTTGAAGGGTAGAGGAGAGGGGCCTCTAAAGGCACTCACAACA
>NW_006494614.1:48014369-48016924 GCF_000325575.1 Pteropus alecto | reverse complement strand
TGGAAAGACCAGTTACAGACAGGCAGACTTCCACTTCTGCCTAGGCCCCAGACATTGGGGGAACTGCTTAGGACGGAGAGGTTTGCAGACCTACCATTTGAAGCTGGGGGAGCCTAAGGCCCACTGAGCTTTCTGTTATGACATTTAGAGGCTACGAGACTTTGGGAGGCCCAGGAACTTGGTCAGGAAAATAGTGAGACCACCCACGAGGGGTCTGAGAAGGTCACAACCATTGCTACCAAGAGGAGCTTCCACTTCAGTGGGAGACCCTGTTTCCTTTCACCTCTCTTCTCCGAAAGTGGTCCCCTCCTTCCTCTAGATTGTCCCTTACCAGAGGAAGAAGGGACTAAGTGATGCTGATTGTTAATTACTATAATGTCTACCAAATACCATGTACTAGTAAAGTGTTTTAGTGACACTAACTTAATCATTCCCCAAATCCCTGCAATTAGGCAGCATTTATGCCCATTTCTCACAAGAAGAAACTGAGACTCACAGAGGAAGTTCTCTGCCTTAAGGTCATGTGTGGAGCCAGTCTCAGCAAGGAAGAAGCTTAGACAAAATGACCCTGCAGGTAGAAGGGGTCCGCAAAGAGGCTTCCCCATGCCCACCGGGGGTCCAGGAGGCCCTCCCGTTCAGGGACAAGGGTTTCAGAGCTGTCCTGAGAGCCCATGAGGAAAGCAGGGGCAGAAGCAGCCAGAGACAGCACTGGTCTGACAGCAGCATCCTGGATGTCATCCCAAAAGCCCACAGGCCTCTTGCAACCACCATGTCAAGTCCCATCTTGTCATCTTCTCCCAGATCTCATCAACCCCCAGCGGTGGCCCCATGTCAGAGAGGGCTCCCTCGCCCCACTATTCCCCAAGCTGGGGCCTTGTGCAACCCCTTAGCATCTCCCATTCACCCCCACCTGTTATGGAAACCCCAATGAGGGAGGTGGACAGCTGGGGAGGGGAGAAGAGAAGGGAGAGAGGAAGAGGGCTTCTCGCTCAGGCCTCTTCCTCACTGCTCTCCATAAAGACCCACCCACTACAGCAGCCAGATGATCAGTCTGGAGTGCAGAAATATTTAATGCTCCTCCCCACAGACTCACTCAGTTTCACACCTCCAGGCCTTTACCCATGTATTTCCTGGGCCTGCAGTACTCTGCCCTTTCTTTTCTGCTTGATGAACTTTTCATCCTTGGAGACCCAGCACCCATGTATCTGCAGTGAAATCTCCCCGAGCTACCAGGCAGGGACTGGCCCACATCTTGGCTCTCAGCAAGGGGTGTAACCCTGGGCAAGGGCTTATCTGTTGACCCATCCACCACGACAGTCAGTAGAGCGGCTCCTCAGGGCATGCCCCGCCTAAGCACCTGGCACCAGACCGGGCTTGAAGCAGCAGCGGCAGCTGGGCCTACCCTAGCTGCCCCCCTACCTCTTCCATGGAAAGCAGCCAGGTCTCCCACTGCCCCAGGACTTTGAGGACTGGAGCAGGACCAGGCCCGAAAGACCCTGGGGGTGTCAATCCTTGAACCTGAACTCAGTGTTTCCACCAGAAGGCCTCACACTCAAGGCTAGGCTGAACCCCATCCTTAAACTCCCTCTCTTTCAGGAAGTCTACTCAGATTTCCCCTCTCTAGAATCCAAGGAGCAGTTGGCCTTGGCAATTCTCTCTCCATTGCAGGTGCAGGGAGAAGATTCTGGTTTGAGAGCCTGGTTCAAATTCTGGTTCAAATTCTGGCTCAACAGCCATGAGAGTAGCACTTCACCGCTCTGTGCCCACTCTCCTCACCCCTGTGAGTTGGGGGGAGGGGAGGGGCGAATCCCACCACAGAAAATGAAGCCTGGAGAGAACTTGACACCTGTTAATGATCTATCCTACTTCACCTCTGGACTCTAGGACTGTCATCCCCAGACCCCCAACTCTGAAGGGCGGAAGAGGATCAGAAAAGCCCAAGATCCACTCTCTTCCAGATCCCCCCGCCCCCTCCCCCGCCCCTCACACCACACCCAAGCCCAGAAGCCCAGGAAAAAGGCCCCTATTCAAACTGGGAGGAATGTCAGGAAGGGAACCTGCTTTGCCCCATTCCCAAGCCACCTGGGACAGGGGATGGGAGTGGTTCGAAAGGGCATCCAGGAGAGGTTATGGAATTGATGGGTGGAGGGCTGGGAAAGGAACGGGAAAGGGCAATTGTGAAGAAGAGGCGGTCAAACATCGGGGGTTAAATCCCGGAGTCTGAACTAGGAAACCCCCGGAACTCCTGGAGGCGTGGCGGAGGGGGCCGGGGAGGCCCCTTGCAGCGGAGTGGGGGTTGGGTGGGGACGAACCCCGGGAGCCCGGGCGGATCCTCCGGGCCCCCGCCCCCCGGGGCTGAAGGCCAGCATTCACCCCCTTCTCCCTGGCCTGCGGGATGTGTATCCCTCACATCGGTGCTCACAATGGCCCGCGCTGCACCCGCACACACCCCCCCGAAACACACACATGAACACGCGCGCCCTCGCGCACGCCTCCCTCTGCGCAGCGCCTCCTACCTGCCGCGCCGCCGCGGGTCGAGCCCGACTCCGGGATGC
>NW_006494614.1:47996205-48014299 GCF_000325575.1 Pteropus alecto | reverse complement strand
GGCTGGCCTGGGGCGGGGGCTGGAGCTGGGACTCCTGCGCTGCTGCCCGCCCAGCCCCGCCCCGCGGCCTCCGCCCATTTGGGGACAGAGGCGTGGTCTCCAGTGGGGCAGGAGGGCCAGGATTGCTGCGCATGCGAACTGGCCCCGCGCTGTGGGGCGAACTCGCAGGGAAGTGGCTGCAGAGCTCCCCCGGAGAATAGGAGGGGGACTCGGGCGTCCGCGCGGCCCAGCTTGACCCCTCTTGTTCTCCCTCCCTCCCTTTCGACCTCGCTCTGTCCGCTGTGGAACATCTCCGGGATCCCCCAGGGCTAAGTCCAGGTCGGCAGGTGCCGGGGGGTTCCGTGTAAGCCCCGCGGAAGGAGGGAGGGCCGCCGAGCTTTGGGCATGCATCGCGTGCAGTGAGCGCGGCAAGGGCCAAGGCAGCGGGCTGGGAAAGGAAGGGCTTGAAGAGGCGCGCGCTTGTCTCTTCCCCATCACCATGTCCATCTCCATGCCCATCTCCATATTCAAGGTTCGGAGTGGAGGCGCAAAGCGGGCCCTTGTCAGGTGCGGAAAGCCGGCTCCAGGCTCGTATTGACCATTTACGCGGAAGCAGGAGGGGCATATTTGGGGAATAAGACTGAGAAGGTTTGTGAATGACCAGTCCTGGCGCACAGTAGGGGCTCAGGGACTGCGGACTTCCTCTCCACCGCTCTGGGACCGCAAGGCAGCCACACTCTGATCTGTTCACCTCGCAGATCTGCTCATCAGAGACCTGTATCAGCCCGCTTTGCAGATGGAGAAACTCGGGCCCACTCATCTCCCCCTCCAGGGCTCCCAGTCTCCATTAACGAGTTCATCCACCTCTCAGTCACTCAGACTAATTGGGTCTCTTCCACCACCTCATAGTCTCTGTCCAGACGTTTCTCCCCTGGGTGTAGCTCCAGGCCCCTCGGGAGCCTCTTACCGAACCAGAGAAGACTCGAATATGCAGTCATGACCACCCCCCTGAGAACCATGTTCCAAGTCTGTGCCCCCTGCCTGCCTCCCCACTGATCCTTACCCCATTCCACTGCCTGTGCCCTGGGCTGTAGCCTCCCCAGGCCCTCAGTGCTCCTCTCGAGCACACTTGAGACTCCCACCCTCAGACCTCATTGGTGCTATTTGCCCCCGTGGTCTGAAAGGCTCTTCCTTTCCTCTCCACAGGCAAGTCCCGATATCAGGCTTCAGCTCTCATGCCTTGTCTCCACCAGGAGGACCCACCCACCCAGCCTCTTCTGCATTCCCACCAGGTTGTTTGTGTCTCTTCCAGAGCCCTAAACTCATGCTGCCTCTCTCGGAGTTACTGGTGCAGTCTCCTGGGGGCTGAGGCTCATTCTGGGGAAGACAAAGTGCTCGGTGAAGCCAGGCAGCTCTGGTGCTAGTCCTCACTCCGCCCAGTGGGATCCTGGTAAGTCCTCTACGCTTTCCAAGCCTCATTCTCCTGTCCGTAAAATGGGCTTCTAGCAGAAGTGTGTGGTGATCAGGTATAGGCAAGTTATGGGGCCCAGTAAGGCCCCATCATGTAGGGCATTTAGCAGCACTGCATCTGGGCTGGGCAACTCCCACATTTTCAAAAGTGGAGCTGGGGCCATGTCTGAGAAAACACATCTGCCTCAGTCCCCAGAATGGTAGAGTTCAGAGGATGCTCAGGCCCCCTTTTATATTTCAGAGTGTTGGAGCCACAAGTGGGGTGTTGTGTGTTGGTTGCAAACATGGACTCTGGACTCACTACCTGGTCTCATATTAGCTGTGTGACCTCAGGCAAACAACCCAACCTCTCTGTGCGCCAGTTCCCTCACCTGTAAAATCAGTATACAGCGCTCACACTGTGGAATTGTGGGGATTAAATGGCCTCATCTAGTAAAGACCTAGAGTGGCCCCTGGCTTGGAGTAAGTGCTCTCAGCATGGCTTAGCTGATGTTATTTTCATCTAGTCCAAACACCTCATTTTGTGCAGACACTGGGTCCCTGGAAGCAGAGACACATACACATGACTGGTTAGATGCCGCAGCATCCTAGAATGTCGGCACTGGAAGGGCCCACCTCAGAGCCCATCTTTGGCAGCTCCCACCTTCTCTGACAGGTGAAAAAAGGAGCCTAGAGAGAGATAGTGGCCTGTGCAGGGCACCCAGCCTGGTGGAGTGGGGAATGCATTGGCCCTAGTCTTCTTGGAGCGGGGAGGGGGAGGTTTCCAGACAAGTCATGAAGATTCTGGCCTCATGACAAGTTTGGGGCAGGGGTGTGGCTCTGGTGTTGCTTTGGGCCCAGGACTCTGCTGGTCATTTTTATAAACTGAGTCATCAAATGGTGCCATCATGGGGCCTGCTGTGTAGGGGCGTTTCCCATTTAATTCTCATAACCACCCTCTTGAGGAGACCTCATTAGCCCCATTTTGCAGACGATAAAACTGAGCCTCAGGTTGATGTTCTAGTCACACAATTAGGAAACGGCAGAACTGGGATCCAAACCTGCCCTGTCTGACCCAGCTTGTGCTCTTCCCCTCCTCCTCTTCTCTCCCCCAGGGAAAAGACACTTTTATAGGCTCCTCGAATGGCTGTCCAACTTCTGCTTGCATCTCCCTGGTAACTGGGAGCTCATGCCCTTACAGGGCAGCCCTTTCCACGCTACTTGGGAGAGCCTTTTGTCACCCAGACCTGATCCACCTCCCTCTTTCTAGTTCTGCGGGACGCCATACCCCCGACGCCACCAGAGCCCTGGAGACAGAACCTTCTCTGCGCCAGGACAGAAATCTCCTGTCTTCATTGCTCCTGTAACAAGTGAAACTCGTATAATAATGATTTCTTCTAAAACCTCAGCCGATCTAATTGCCTAGCTCTTGTTTAAGAACCTTAAAGGAAGCCCCGTGGCTTGGGGAGTGGCTCAAAAATGGAGGCTCCGAAGGCCTGGTGTTTTGGGGTGCAATATTCAAGTGACCATGTGAACCAGTCCCCCCACTGCCATGTAGAGAAGCCGAGTCAGTCACAGTACTTTCCAGTCAGAAGCGGCTGCCTGTGGTTTTCTCCTGAGGGTTCAGACATGGGAGGGTCACGTTGGACGCCTGGACTTCCTTTTACTTTGTAAGTGCAGCTTTCTCATTATTTTCACGTGGTCTTTGTTGTGATCGTTCATAATTTGGAGGAGCTCCTCGTGCGCTGTTACACTTCTGAATTTCCCTTTCTGAACATGGATGCTGCCTCCTTTGCCCACTTTTCTGTTTTGGTTCATATATTCTGGTTGTTAATCTGTTGCTGGCTGGAGATCATGCACATGTCTCTCCCACTGTCAACCTCTATTATCTTTGTTCTTCGTTGAACAGAAATCTTTATTCTAGATACATTCAATCCTAGCTCTGTGAAACTAACGTAAAATGAATGTCAACAGTAATTGAAAAATTTTTTTAAATTAAAAAAATACAAATTCAAGCTTCTAAAAATCCTCCCTTTATGAGTTTGAAATTTGTCTAAAGAGTCCTTCCCCACCCCTAGGTCACAAAGACGTTCTCCTTTACTCTCTTCTGTTATTTTTATAGTTGTACATTTCAAATGTAGGGCCAGGATCCAGTGAGAGTTCACTCTTAAATGCAGCGTTAGATGAGGCCCCAGTGGTACTTCCTCCTCAGAGCGAGCCGCACCACGGACTGCAGATCCACATCCGTCCCGTGCGTTAGTTTCCCGCCTGCACAGGCTGCCTCCGAGCTCACCTCTTTTTGGGGGTCTGTGCATTAGCACTACTCTGTTTGTATTGCCACGGCTTTGTGGTCCTATCCAATAAGGCAAATGTCACCTCTAACTCTTAATTTTTAACAGTGACTTAGCTATTTGTTTATGTTTTAGAGTAAGCTTATTGAGTGCCTAAAAAAAATCATAATGGCATTTTGATGAGGGCTACATTGAATTTAGAGATTAATTTGGGAAGAATGGACATCTTTATAATATTATGTAGTTCCAGCCAAGAACATGAATTATCTTTCTATTCAGATCATTGTCTCTGCCCTTTATTAGAACTTAATATTTTTTCTCCATGGAGGCCTTGCACGTTCACTTAATTTCTAGATGCTTTATATTTTTATTGCTCTTGTAAGTGATATTTTCTCCCAAATTATTATTTTTTTAAATGTCAAACCAAGAGAAAAGTGGAAAGAACGATGAATACCCTTTATCTTTTACTTGAATTCATCAGTCGTCAATATTTGCCACATTTGCTTCATCTCCCTCTCTCTTTCAGTCACACATTCATACTTCTTTCTGAACCATTAGAAAGGAAGTTCCAGACATATATGTATGTTATCTTTTATGAAAATGACATTTTCTAGCTGGTTATGCTTGGTGTAGAGAAATGCTATTGGCTTTTGTACGTTGATCTTGACTCTGGTAATCTTGTTACGAGACTGCTGGCAACCACAATTAGAATTACATTTTATATCATGATCCTATGTCTTTACCGTATGTGATTCACTTGATATTTCTATTTTGTTCTATTAAATTTTTTTTAATGTGAGTTTCAGACTCTAAATTAATTTTATGACCCACTCATGGGTCTCGGTTCATGGTTTGAAAACTGCTGCTCCAGACGAGGTTGGGGGTCCTTCCCCTGGGCTCCCACTACGGGCCTGATCGGACTCCAGTGTCATTCCTTACACAGGAAAATGTAGCCCTGCCTGACTGAACTCAGGGGTCCAGAGGCAGACAAACACTCACAGTATTTGTCATTCAAACCCCAAAGTGTCCCCTCCCCAGAGCTGAATTCTGAGCTGGGTCAAGCCTGGCCTCCTCGCTCTGCCACAGACTTGTCGTGTCATGCCAGGCTGGTCATTGTTCCTCTCTGGGCCTCCTTTTCCATTCATTGGAAGTAGGGGGAAGGAGGCCATCTCTTAGGGCTCTTCAGGCTCATTTTCATAAACTGAGTCATCAAATAGAGCCTTCCTGTCTCACCATAATGGTTATTTGCTCTTCTGCGTAGGTAGGGCCTTGGGTGGGGGAAACTGAGGTGAGGCCTTACCTTTGAGCTCTACTCTCACTTCCTGCCTAAAGAGCTGCTGGCTCCTGCTCCCAAGTGCCAGTGAGACAAGTGGGGCTGAGGAGATTCTCCTTCCACTGAGGCATGGATAATGTTCTGGCTGTGTGTGTGCACCGCCAAATTGCTGTCTGCCTCCTTCTCTCTGGAGCTCGGAGACCTGGCCTCTGGCCTTGTGCAGCTGCGATGCTTGGACTCCAGGTGCAGTGGATGTCAGGCATGGTCGCTAGGGCCCATGGTCAGGGCCCAGGAATGGCAGGCAGGAAGCCCAGGCCCAGCAGACTTGTGTGACCTTGGGCAGGTCACTCCCCTACTTGGGCCTCAGTCTCCACATCTGGCCAATGGAGATGATCATAACCCCTGTTACCTGGTTGGGTATCCAAGGAAATCAGGGGCTCAGAGATGCTTTGTAACATGATATCGCTCTACCTTGATTTAGATGTTTAAAATAATATCTTAAAATATTTTTTAAAATTATTTTCTTGCATCTTTTAGATTCAGTCCTAAGGTTTTTCTTTTTTCCTATTATAAATGCTGCTTTAAAAAAATGACTTTTCCTGACTACTTGTTACCGCTATCTAGACATTAAATTGATTTTAGTACATTGATTTTGTATTTGGAAAACTTGATACTTTTTCATTAATTTAATCAATTTTATATATATAGGTTTTTTGGTGGGTTTTATATGTAAACTAATGGTTCTCAGTGAGGTGTATTGACCCCTAATAGGGAGATTTAGAAATTTATAATGGATTTTTTTACACATCAAAATTCATATTATTTTATTTTAAAGTATTTTTCTTTACTAATCTTTTATATTAAAATTAAAGAATTATATTGATTTTTTTGAAATATATATGTGTGGACAGATTATATTATCTAAATATTTCACTTCAGGATAGGGAGTATGACAGTAATTTGTTAGAGAAAGGGGAAGTTGGATCTGACAGGGTTGCAAACCTCTGAGGTTTTGATAATTTTTTTCTTATTTCAAGTCATTATATTTTTTAATCTTTATCTTGCCTTGCTGTGCTCTCAAGTCTTCAACAATGCTGAACAGAAGATGGGCACATCCAGTCTTCTTCCAAATCTTAAAGCAAATTCTTTCAATGCTTTTTACTAAGATTCCTTTAAAATCACGAATGGATGTTGAATTTTATATAAAAAATTTCTCCCTCATCTGAGATACTCAAATTTCTCTTGATGTGATGTACCACATTGACAGATTTCCCTTTTTTATTCATATATTCAGATTGCTTTTCTAATACTAAACCCACCTCGAATTTCTGGGATAAACCCATCAAGGTGCTGATGTGCATTATTCTTTTTACATACTGCCACATTCTCTTGCTAGCATTTCGTGTAGGATTTTGCATCTCTGTTTGAGTGAGACAAGCCTATCATTTTCCTTGCTCATGAGATCAGTTACGCTGGCGGGGTAAAGGGAAGTAGCAGCACAGGCTCTCCGGGGGCCCAGAAATCTGGGCCCACGGACACACCGCCCGCCTCCGCGCAGAAACCGTGTGCGGGGCGCGCCCCCTGGCGGCCGCGGGGAGCAAGAGCCCGATGAGCCGAGCAGGGCGAAGGTGGTCTGGTGACACGAGCAGCCCAGCTTTAGAGATGGAGTGACCAGGACCCACAGTGACACAGCAGGGCTCTAACTGCGGTGTTCTGACCCTTCTGGGCTGTGAAGTTTCTGATCTTAATTACTTTACCTGTAAAGTGAGGATAGTCTACCTGCCAGTCAAGGAAATGGGAGGAAGTTGTCAAAGCACAGAATTCAGACTTTCCAGAAGATTGGGAGGTATCCTCTCCTGACCTCAGCATTCTTGCTTTCTTGACTGTTATAGCACTTGAGAAATGGCAGCTACGGGAAAGGGAATTCAGGATTAATGATAATTGCCCAGAATAGAGAGTCCACATCAGGGAGGTCTGAGTGAAGGAAGCACATTTGTTCTTTTATCGGTTTTTGTTCATTATTGCTCATTTATTCAACAAATATTCATTGGACACTGTGGTAGGCAGAATAATGGTCCCCCAAAGATGTCCACGCCCTATTCCCTGGAACCTCTGAACACGTTAGGTTACATGGGAAAGGGGAATTAAGGTTATAGATAGAATGAAGGTTGTTGATCAGCTGACCTTAAGAAGGAAGATAATCCTGGATTATCTTGGTGGGCCCCATGTGATCACATGGGTCCTTAAAAGTGTGGCTATATTCAGCTCGTGCATAAGCTGGGAGCTGCTCAGCTGGGATGGTGGGCCTCGCCTTCCTTGTGCTCTTTCATCCTGGGCTGCTTCATGCCATGGGGGTCTCAGGGTTCCAAGATGGTAAAACGCGGAGGCTGCAAGACCTCTTGTGACCTGGACTCAAGATACAAGGGGTGAGGAGGAATTCCCAGAACTCGTGGCTATCTGTAACCTGCTAATGGATTTTGAAGAGGTAAGCTGTCCCAGAAGGAGCGGTGTGAAGACTGAGAGGGCCCTCTGGGCAGAGGTGCAGAGCTCTGTCTGGGAATGAAGAGGACAGATCTGGGACACGTTCTAGGTTTAACGTGGTTGGAGGAGTAAATATTGAGAGTTGAAGGTGCAGAGATAAATTACAGGTACCCTGAGAAGGGCCTTGAATGACATACCTGCAGTTTTAACTTGATCATGTGAATGTTTTGACAAGTCCATATCTGTTTTGAATTCAAGAGTCTGTTATAGCAGCCCACATGGTGGTATAGAGGCTGGAGAGGGCAAGACTGGAGACAGGGAACCCAGGGGCCTGGTACAGTGGTCCATGGGACAGACAGGAGGCCCAGGCCTGAACCGGGCAGGGGCTGTCAAAATGGCAGGGATGGTGTCCTTGAAACTTGGTGATTCATTGGGTATTCTGTAAGAACGTTCACCTCTCAGGCTTCTTGTACTTCTTGCTAATTTAGAGGGGCCTTGGGATGGGGAGATGTCTGGATGAGAAGAAGGATAAGAATTGGGGGAGGGGGAGTGAGTGGTAGCAGCATGAAGGACTGAAAGAAGATGGAAGCACCAATTAAATCTGGGGCAAATACTGTTAAAGTGTGCAGCTGAAACTTATTGAATTTCATTAACCGATGTCATCATAAAAAATTAATTAATTTAAAAAAATAAAGAGATCATTGCAATTCCAGTCAATCAATCAATCAATCAATCAATCAATCTGGGGCAAATAAGGACAAAGGTGCAGCCCCAGGGAGGGACCTGACCATATTCCTCTCCAGAATGAGCAACTCGTGTCCCACTCATGGCTGAGAGCCCAAGGCTTGGCACAGAGCAGGTATCTGTCCAGGGTGGCTAATGACTTAATTTTGTTAACTCGTTTTTGTCAAGCCCCCTAAAAACTCATCTTCTATCCTTAGCGGAAATGCCTTTTGGGAAGTTTGTGGATGAATTGAAGTGGAAAGAAAATTAAATGGCGTGTTTATTGGAGTAAAATGAACAGCCTTTAGGACAGGCAGCTGTGACATCTAGAATGGTTCTGAAATGGCCAGGAAGGAACTTCAATGTATGTAGTGGGTGGGTGTGGCAAGAAGTGTACTGTTGAGAAATGGCATGAACGCAATCCTAACTCATTTTCAGCAGCCCCTTTTACAACAGGCAGGTGTTTTAACCTAGTATAAAAAGTCTTGGTCGGGTCCAGTGCTCGTTCTGCCACCCACACCCTAGTCTGGAAAACTGTGGTGGCATAAGGCAGAAGAATTGGTCAGTAGGAGGATCTGGAAAGGGGTTGATTCCTCAGGTTTGTCCAGCAGTTTTGAGGTACCCCTGGCAAGCCCAGACTAGGCACTCTCATGGGAAGGACCCTATTCAGAAAACCCATTATAATTAGATTCAGACTACACCGTGGTGCTAACCCTTAAGACAATCCTACATTTTACAGATGCAGAATTCAACGTTTAAAGTTAAATGACCACAATCACACAGCTTTTCAGTGGAAAACCAAAATCCTAAGCCAGGTCTTTAGACATAAGTATGTAACAGCATCCTGTCAGGACTAATGCTAATGGGTTCCAACTCAGAGCCTGCTGCCTCGGTGTAGTGTTGGGTTGGGGTTACTGCCCTCCACCCCTCATGCACGTGAAGGCCTCACAGCTGTCCCCAGCCCAGCTGCTGGCATCCACATAACTAGAACTCAGGCTCTCACTCCAGGTGTCCTTTCCAAGTGACTGGTGATTCACTTTGGTTGGGGGTGCACTTGTCCTTCAAAATTCCTCTACCTAATCCTTAAATGGTTGGTTTCTAGGACTTAGTCTGAGACCCTCTTCTTTTCTTCCGTGATCTCATCCACTCCCATAGCTTCAAATATTGTGTATGTTTTTGATTCTCAGATTTATATCTTTAGCCCAGATCTCTCAGCTGAGCTCTAGATCCACATATTTACTCTCTCCTCAAGCGCTCTATCAGGATACAGTAAGCCCTCATGTAACAGCGTCAATAGGTTCTTGGAAACTGTGCCTTTAAGTGAAACAATGTATAAGGAAGCCAATTTTACCATAGGCTAATTGATATAAACAAGAGTCAAGTTCCGACGGTATATTTCTGATATACTGTAATGGGTCTGGAGCAAAGGATAATGTGTGCAGAACTGCTGGGTCGTCTGCTCCAACACTCCTATAAGTAAATTACTAAATTTTGTTACAGTCTATAGAGTTGCCTTCTTCATTTGTCAGGCTGAAGATACCTTCTTGTTACAGTGGCTATTATACCTTTGCCCGACCATCAGACAAAGAGGAAACCAGAGCACCCAGAGAAAACTCACACAGACATGGGGAGAATGTGTAGACGCCACACAGATAGTGGCCCAGGCCAGGAATCACATTTCTCTCTCATTGTTATAATGAAACTTTGAATGAAATGACATTATTCACCTGCTGTACATATCTCAACAAATTCCAAACATAATAACTCATCCCGAATCTGCTTCTTCCCATATGACTCAGATATATTTGATTTTCTCTCTCCACTTTCGGTGCCACTCTCCTCCATTCTCTCTCCTTGGACTGCTGCAGCCTCGTCGTTTCTGGTATCCCTACATCCACACCTGCTCCCTGTAATCCCTTTCCCACCTTTCCAAGAGCTTCCAAATTCAAATTCTTACCATGACTTTCTAAGCCCTCCGAGACTTAATTCCTGCCCATATCTCCATACCGTCCTCTTGCTCTCTGCTATACCAGCCTTTCCCCTTTCCCAATTCCTCTCATCTTCAGTTCTTAACATAATGTTCATCTTCAGGGAAGCCCTCCAGTTCCCTAGTGCACACTCCCAGAGCTCTCAATACCCTTTCTCCATGACACTCATCCCAGATGGAACTGGCAGTGTCATTAGATACTAGATTGAGTGCCACAGGGCAGAGTGTCTGCCTCGTTCCCCACTGTACCCCTAGCACCTAACCCTGACACAGCATTCCAAAGTTTGTTGAACTGATGGCATAGTGCCATATGGTCCCCACATGGTAGGGCTCAGGAAATTAATCTTCTCTTCTAATGCTTTCTTCACATTTTCCTTTGTGAATCAAGCCCTATTTTGGCACTAGGCTACCCTGCCAAGTGAGACAGGTCCTACTTTCTCTCACCTAGGAAGACCCATTCTGCATTCTAGTCCAGGGCTGAAGCAGGAGGAGGAGGAGGAGAAAAATCCCAGACATGCCAGAGCTGAGCCTGGAGTAAGATCAATAAAAATTCACTCAATCAAACGATGCATTTCCATGTGTAGGGCATGTGGCAAAGTGGTTTAGAAAGGTGTGTCTTGTTCACAGACGGATTTAAAGCAATCCTAACTTTTCTGTCATCCCATTTGCAAAGCACTGTTCAAAATGCTTTGCAAATTCACTTGTGTTCTCTGTCAGGCAAGGGCTCCTGGTTTACCTCTTGCCAGCATCTATCTGTTGATCTAGGTAAGGCTTTCCTTCTCTGACACACAAAGGAAGGACTAGTTGAAGAATCTACCATATTGTCAGCAGTGATGGAAACTACCCATCCCAGTATGCTTGGCTAGGAAAGCTAATCGTTTAAAGTTGTGGTTTGGAAAACTCGTTGAGTTGTGGGAAATTCTTATTTTATACCTTGTAGATGGCACTTTGGTCATTGCCAAAGACAGAAATCACAGACATACGTGGCTTAAGTTGTACTTTTTTTTGTTTCTGACCCACCCCCATTCACTGTGTGAAGCTGGAGGGTTCACGTGTTTACTCCAGAGCTCCTAAAGTTGAGAATGCTGTGTGTTTATAGAGCATAAACGTTTAATTGAAAAGTTATTAGTTTTTAGCCTTGTAAATTACTCAGGCTTGGAGTAGAAAAGTACTGCAGTATAGTTTAATGACAAAAAGAATTCTAACGTTAATTATTAAACATCCTTTCCCATGAACAGGATCTCTGCTGGCCTATATGGCCCCTTTCCCTCGGAAATTGGAATAAGGTGTGTCCTGAGATGCATCCCTACCAAAGCACACACCTTAATATCAGCTTCCACTACCTCCACCCCACAACTGAGTGCCTTTGTGTAGTGCACAACTGTTCAACTAACCATGGTGGCCCAGGGATAAAACATTACCAGAAGTCTTATTCGAAACCGCATCATTTAATCTTTCACCTATAGAAGGGTAATTGATGCTGAAATATATAGCCTAGATCGTGGCAGATTAGAAAAAATTACATAATTCTGTCTTCTAGAAAAATGATTGTGGCATTGGCAAATCAAATGAAAAAAACGAATAAGCGGATCTGAGGTCACCTGAAAATGGTTATTTCCTTTATAGTACAACCTGCGTTCATTAGATAATTGCTAGCAGAACAAAATATCTATACCGAAATGAAACTAGGAAACCATAAATTAACTTGAACAATTTATCTGTTGGTGACATTAATAACTCAGACATGTTAGAAGTATGGAAATGCCTGATGTTAAACAGAAATTGATGATCATATCTGTTAAAATAGACTCATGTATTAATTGGTATTAAACAATTTAGCTCTAAAAGAGCCAAAAAGAAATGACTGTGGAAAGGACTTTGAACTTTTCCCCTTTGAAAGTTAAAAAAAAAAGTGTACATGACTATGATGGCTTATTAGTTCCTTGACAACTACTATATAACATGTTTTATATGGCATGAGAAAAATGGTCTAAAGATCTCAACTTTCTGAAAGTCAACTCAAAAGCTAAATGCAACTAGGGTTTTTGGATTTTAAAGTATGTAATGGAATTTCCTTTATAATGAAAACAAATCGTGTAATTGTTTCAAAGGTTTAGGTACTTTGCAGCAGACTGTTTCCAGTCTAGTAAAACTGATATGGAGAAATGATTTTATAGCGTAAATATTTAAACAAATCCCATGATTACATTCGACAAAAAAGTGAGAGATGTTTTAATGGTGTGAAATATTTCATTCTGACAAATACACACTGGCATCACCACCTTGCAGTGAAGGGCAGGGGGAGGTATGATGGAACTTCCATCATGGAGCTCACTTGCTGAAGGTCTAGAGCAGGGAGGCCAACTCCCAGAACCAGAGGTTTTGCGGGTCACATGCATCTCCGTTGCATATTCTTTTTGTATGTTTTAAATGACATCTTTAAAATATAAAAATCATTCCTACTTTGCAGGCCATACACCTGCAGACTGGAGTTGGTCTGTGGGCTAGAGTTTGCCTACCCCTCGTCAGGAGCCATTTGATATGATAGACACATTTTTTTATCATTTCCTTTTAGGTGCATATGATCTCAGAATGAGTATTTGTATGTACTTAAAGATATCTCTAATAAATGTGTCCTGTTGCAAACTTTACCTCTGCAAATTCAATTTAAAAGTGATGATCTGCAGATCTGACATTGCCAGAAATTTCAGAAGACTTACAATTATGTGAATATTTGACTTAATTCAGGTATCAACATTAGGCTCTTTAAAGAAATGAAGCAGGTCTTGTTAAATGAAGGTTGAAAGGAACTGTGAGCGAAGTGTGACCTGCGGTTGGTGCTGTAATATTGCCAGCTGCTGAGCTAACCAGAGCAGGGTAATTTTAGGTCACTCGCATGCCTGTAATTGAATTTCTTGTTAGGTTTTAGGGTTTTCTAGCAGGAAATATTCTTATGATCGACCATTTTCCACACGAGCTGCCAATCAAAACAGGTAATTTACTGAATTTAATGATAAATGAAGGTCTTATGAAACGGTACTAGATATTTAAAGCATACTGAAATGGGGGACAGTACTGCTTATTCCAAAGGGCTGAATGTGCATAAACAAATATTCTGCAGCTAATAATTCCGTTTAAATGCTTTAGTAAGCTGTCTTCTCCTTAGCTGCTCTGATTGTCTATCGGAGAGAGAAATGATGTTTGATGAAACTTGTGATACCTTACATTTTCCACATTTCCTTCAATGATGTCAGGATTTCATTACCTAACGTCCGAGTTTATGGTCCAAAGCCAGAGTTTTATCTTCAGTTTGAATTTCAAGTGAAACAGTATCTATATCTGGGTCTAGATCATTTCCAAATAAGATAAAAATAATGAATCATTAATCACTAAACATAAATTTATCTACTTTTGACTTATTTTTACAGAGACTAAAGATATTTGGGTCTATTAATAAACATGTCTTCACCACAAACATTGTACTGTTAAGAAACATATACCTCTAGAAATTGAGGTGGTGTATTTATAAATCTGCTCATCTACAGAATGCTGACATGTGACAGACAGTTCACAATTGTCTGCTTCATTTACACTGAAAATTAAGGTTACTAAGGGTTAAGAATTCTATTTAATATACGTAGATGAAAACACTAGAAACAAAAAGAAGGGACACAATCTTGAACAGTCTCAAAGGAATAAAAGATGTTTTTGTTAAGGAAAAAAAAGGAGTAATTTTGTCCTAAATCAGTTGCTTAGAGGTTATTTAAAGGTTGCTCCAGAATGAAAAAGTGGAAAGTGAAGGACAAAACATGAATGGGTATAGAAGGTTGTAAACCGTCTGAAGACAGGGGTAAGGGTGGGAGGAGGAGGAAGGGGGAGAGAAGGGGCAGGGCGGTGGGAGAATATCTTATTCATTGAAGTGGTCAAGCTGGCTAAGAATGAATGCACTTATTTATAATTTTAAAAAATGAGCTTAATAGTGTACACGTGTAAAATGAAAGTTGAAATTCCCTCTGTTAAAAGGAAAAAGTTTCTTGGATTATTGGTCTGTTCTAAATGAGACTAATTATTGTCATTTAGGTTACCGGAGTAACCAAAGTATTGTTCACAGTGACCTGTGATCTTATTTAATCGAGTGTTCATTTTGACAACTTCCCCAAATCAAATTCTAAATAAAGTCTTTTTGATCTCAGATTTCCCAGAGGGCCCCTGGAAAATCTCAAGGGATTTGTTCTTTCTGCCTTGCAAAGAGTGATGCTAAACTAATTAGTTTTATTTGTTACGTTAAATTGCATAGCAAGCATTGTTAAATAAGAAGTGACACTTAACCTTCCATAGCTTATATTTGTATGGGTAGGTATTATTAATATTAGTTCAGAAATTGTATGAAGTTTCTAATCTAGAAACTTGTCAGTGTCATAACTGTTCACAGTATGTCCTGGAATAACGTGATCAGCCATAACTCCAGTTATCTTAAAATGTCCTGGAATAACGTGATCAGCCATAACTCACAGACAACCAAATTTCCTTGTCAATTGGGTTATAATGAACTCTCATCAGATCTTTAACCATTGGCATTTTAAGTCTTTTGTCATTTTCAGATATTGTCTTACTCTGATGCTTTCCTGAAAAATGCTTGTAATCAGTTATAGCCTTCATCTTCCAAAAAAAGAGTCTTAGAGACCCATGGAAAGGACTATAGCAGGCACTCCAGGGTACAGGCTTCTGATGTCTTTGCTTATGTAACTTTAAGATCTTACTACTAGACTAATTATTTCCAGAACTAATAAAGCAACTCAAAGATTCATAAAACTGCTAACCTCAAATTAATAAAGACATGAATTTCTCATACAGGACTGAGTAGAACGATAAAGAATAATTATGATTTCTTCCATGACTTTTGCTCAGAGTATTGCTTGTTCTTTAATGTTTTATTTTCAAAATTTAGGGAAACCCCCTTCTCTTAAGCTGTCTAAAACTTACAGCAATTTAGCAGATCATATCTTTGTAGATGAAAATGAAGTACTTCTTGCCTTATTCCTCCAAAATTTGGACACTATTCTTGAATATTTTTATTTTCATGGCAACATAGTTATTTGAATAAGTTCAGTAAGAATTTGTTATCCTTTTAAGAGGATACAATTGGAAACTCTGGTTATATTACCTACCTTTAACTGGAATGTCATATTTGACCAGTTTAAAGGAACTAAGTTTGACTTAAAGGAGCCATGCTTACAAAGGTCTCCTGGAAAACCAGCCTGGTACCCTTACAGGGTTCCCAGCCTTACAGGTAAGTAAGGAAGGCCACTTCCTGGCAGGCCAGGAAGCTTAGACTGTTTGGGGGACTTTGAAAAAAGAATTCATCCACATCTGTGGGTACCGAAAGTGAAGTCTGATGGTGAGTTCTCGGCTTGCATTCCTAGCTTGGAGGCTTTTAAAAGTTCAACCTGAGAGTCCTAATAAAAGTTCCAGCAAAAGAAACTTTAAAAGGCCTATGTCTTCAGTTACTATTATTGCTGTACTTACGTAAACAATCAGGCCTAGTTTGATGAGACTAGCCTTGTTTTGCAAACAAAAGTAGTCTTAACTTGATTATCTTTAATAAAAATGGGGGTGATTACAGAGGGAAATTTTATGTTTCAATGGAAGAGTATAACTCGCCCTTGTGGATTAACACATTTCTAGTTCTGTTCATATTCTTTATTTTTGCCCCATTATAAGCTGGATCCTGCCATTTGTGCATTTTTGTCAGTAATTAACATTTCTAATTTTCTTCCACTTCTGACATCCCATCGCTAAAAACTAAATCCACCCTTTTCCTGAAGCCCTGCAAGCTGAAGCCAGATGATTTGATATAACTTTAAAAGATTTATCACAACAGTTAATGCACTCAGGAAGTTCACCAGTACATAGTCCTTTGAGATCCGGGAAATAACCTTGACTGAGACCACCACTACCATCCTTACTCCACCATGTAAAGATGCTTTGAGATCAACACTTAAAAATCATTTTGATTGACTGCCCTCTGGGCTAAAAAAAAAAAAAAAGAGTTTATCATCTGCTCCTACTATTAATTTTTTTTCTTTTGTCTCTCCATAAATCTATGTCTTCTGTTTGTGGATTCTAAGAGATCTCTCCACAGCTACCAAATCAGCTTCTGGTCTGTGACACTTAGGAAGTTTTAGACGGGAAATAAAAGGGTCCAGAATACACCACTGTGGCATAAAAATTATTTTGAGCTGAAGGCATTTAGGAATCAACAGATGTAGGAAGAGGTCTTCCCCTGCCCTCCCTCTGCTCCTCCCCGCCCCCCGAGCTCCTTTTATCTGCCTAAAAGCAAAACCTCCCAAAAGAACTCAACGGTCATAAATCCTCTCCACTGGGAGTTTCAGTACCACACCTAAACAGACATTGTCACAAAACCATCATTATCTCCCTTCTATTCTCCTAAGGGCCCATTATCTTTCCTAAAAGTCATTTGTTTTTCCATAGTGCCCATTCTTTACCTTTTCTTCCCTTATTAAGATGGTGTATAGGCCCCATATTCTGACTTCCTGAGTCATATTTTTCTCTGAACTCCTACATACATATGTGAACAAAAATCTCACTTTTCCCTTGTTAAACAATCTGTTTTTTGTCAGGCCTCCAACTACTGAATCTAAGAGGGTAGAGGAAAGATTTTTCCTCTCTGAAAGGCGAAATTGTTAAGTCCAGTAGCATGCTCACATAAACCTCAGCGATATTGGCAACTTTTCTCTAGCAACTACAGTTAGACATTAAAATAAAAAATTTCCTAATTCTTAAAGGAAGTGCAACAGTTTAAAAAGCAGTATTGAATTTTTCCGGTCAGATGGGTCATGACCATTCTTGTTTTTCGTTTTACAGCCTTCCCCCAAAAAAGCTTTAACTAATTTTGGCCAAATTTTTGTCATTATTTCCAAATACTTACAGCATATTGAATAAGCTGTAATTTTAGACACGGAAAAATGAGACAAAGTGATCAAACTAATTATATTATGGCACTGATATGAAGCAAAATGTAAGACAGAGGTAGATCTGCAAATCACCACATAGTTGCAAATTCCAATTATAACTGGTTCTCTTTAAAACACCTGTTTTACACAAATGCTTATCCAGTAGCACATCATAAACCACAGGGTTAAAAGAATTTCTTCTGTCATGTAACATGGAATTGAGAGCTAAAACTGTTAAACTTAGCAACAAATGATTTTCTTCAAGAGCAAAGTAATACAGAACCCACAGGACTCACAAGAAACCCTTAAACTAAATTATTAGATACTTTTAGGGGCACTGGCTAAATTCTGCATTAAAACAGAACTTAGTTTTTTCAGGCATTTAAAGATTTTCATGCATTTTGTACCTGATATTTTTGGTCTCTTATTTTCTTTGACTCACACCCCCTCTACTTAGTATAAGAAATATCCTCTTTGTGTAAGAAAAGCCCAGATTTTAACAATCCTGGAAATTTTGCAGTAAATTATCTGATCAAATTCTGGTAAACCAAATATCACTACTTGGGGGTTCTCATTTGTATATTATGTTTCTCCTGTTAAGCATCAATTTATAAAATATCACAAGGATAAAAGAGATCACTTCAGGTGGTGGCAATGTTTCACAAAAGCACCAGGGTGGGGTGGAGTAGATAGAGTGATCAGTCAGTTCAACACAACCATCTTTCACCTAGTTTTTCCTTAAAAAAAAAAAAAAAGTCCAATTGCTTTCCATTTTCCAGAGTGAAAATGGCAGCATAGGAAGAAGGATACTAAAATGTGCAAGCAAAATTGCTTCTTTCACGTCCTTATAAAGTATTAATGTTTTCTAAAATATAATTTGTTATAAGGCTCACAGATGAACATCTTTCACATCAGGTGATATGCAAACAAACCATTA
>NW_006494614.1:47989202-47996174 GCF_000325575.1 Pteropus alecto | reverse complement strand
GTACACTCTAGTTAACAGCATGTCTTCTAAGAAAATAAAATAAAGGGAGGGGGGTAGTAGTAATCCAACTCTGTAATGTCCACCCAGAATCTTAGAAGGAAAAAAACCAAAGTCATTGAAATAAAGATGATTTAGCAATATTCTGAAGGTCAGCAGTATTTCCATAATACTTGATATGGCACAAGTACAAAGTCCTGAGTGTGCTTATACAAGGCTTGCTGAAAAGAGAGCCACGTGTGAGGCACAAACTAACTTGGAAAATTAAAGAGCCTGGACTTAGTCTTTGCTTTTTGCTCAAAACTTTTAAAACGTTTTATGCTAAGCTTTCATGTTGTTTTCAGAACAGAAACAAGGGTCTTTGAAGAATTGGCCATAGTGTTACTAGTCACCCAACGGGGCCCATGCTTCCCCAGTGAGGTGCTGGACAACTTTATTCAACAAGTGGTGTCTGAATCAGTCATTGAACAAACTGCTCTAAAGGGCCTGTGTCAGGGCATGCTCTCTATATCTTTAATTTGACTTTAATACTGTAGAACCTCAGTCTCCCAATGTTTAGCAGCATTATCATGAAGGATGTGCCTTTGTTCCTATATAAGTATTCTTTATGCAGAAGTATATCTTGAGCAAAGAGTACAAAAAGACAATGGTGTGAAACAAATGAACTCATTAAAAATGTAAGATGGCTGATAGCCCAGGTAGCTGCACATAAAATGTAGCCGGAAGTCAGAATCTTGTAATAAACAAAAGAACAGTCTTATGGGCTGTGTGTTAGAACTGTTTAGTTTTATATTTTCCTAAGGCACAACCAAAGTTCTTTTAGATTTATGTTTTGGCAAGTGCTTTTCTTGCTAGAGGATCATAAATGTAGGTGGAAGTATCTGCCTAAGTGCATGTTGGTATGCTAAGGTAAGGGAATTAGAACTCGGACTAAAACTAAGGCCAGTAGGTGAAGAAAAACAATAACATTAAATTTGTATTAAAGCTACTTACTAAATACTGGAAAAATGACTGAACTGTTTAATACCTTCGCTTAAGAAAAAAACAAGTTTCTTTTTGAAGCTGTAGCTCAGGATTGTATACGGGTTAATGTTACCTGATGTGGTAAAAAACCATCTGAATTTTATAATAATGTATAAGCAGGAAAAAGTCATAAAAGTGCTAAATGGTAAAGAACTACAAATATGATGATATATGAGCAAAGGGGTCAAATCAGGTTTTTAAATCTAGACAGGTGTTATGTTTGTGAAAAGTGATACAATTTCTTATACACTCAAATCCAAATTAGAGCTATCTGCCTTACAAGGAGATTCCGCTGCCATTTTTTTAGCACTTTAATTTTTGGAAGTTCTGTTCTAAGTTCAAGTAAGTTTAGAGCTGTTTTTAACCTTTATACCTATTTCTTTCAAAAAATTAAGGAGCAGGTATTCTAATAAGCTTTACGTAAATAGGATCCTGATCATTTAGCTCTAGTTAACCTAACACATTTCCCTGGGCATAACCATGGCCTCTGAAAACTGGAAAATATTGCATAATTTAAAAAGTCAGAGTATAATAACATTCACTGGTAACTTCAAATAAATTATGCTAGGAAGATGGAATATGGGAAGGCTAGACCACTAATCATGTTTGCCTAGCCATAAAAACAGTAACAACTTAAAGATCTGCAAAGATCAAAGGAAAGAAAACCACCACCTTTAACTCCTGGAGATACAACATTCTACAGGTGTCTTCGTGGGCTTCGTAAAGGCTATAAGATGACCCACCTACTCTGATTGGCTGTGGGCCACACACAGACATGACAGAGCTGGGATGTGACAAGTATAGAACACAGTGGCAGGTCTGAGCTGGCTTATGACACTCTGACTAAGCGCACAGGCAGACAGTGAAGAACTACCATCTTACTGATAGCTTTTTTTTTTTTTTTTTTACCTTAGAAAACCATCCATGAGGTTACTATAACAAAAATATAAATCAAAGCTGATACAGCTAAGTGCTGGCTCACAGCTGGCCATTTGAATATGGGGTTTTGCCAGCCTAGCTGTTTTCATTAATCAAATATTAAGAAAAGTATAATTCACATGCAATCCTTGTCAGAGGAGAGGAAAAAGTTAATTTCCTATGATCAGCATGAACTGTTAGCCTGTTAAGAAAAGCCCAATTTTTCTAGCATTCAAGTATATACATACACATCATGTCTGTTTCTTTTTAAACATGTCAGGGTGAGGGTTAGGAGGAGGACAGATGAGATCAAGACATGAGCTAAATATCCAACAAGCTCCATTTCTCATTCTGCGTGTGGCTGGCAGAGTTAGTCAGAAAGTCACTCCCTTGCTGTGAAGGTCATGCTATATTTAAACATGTAGGTCTTTAAGGATTTCCTTATTCATTTGGCCAGGTCTGTGATAGGTGCTTTGTTTTCTGGGTGGAATAATTCATCAGTATTTCCTGAGAGGCTCAAACAGGATCACTGGCCAGATTCCGAAGATAAACTGTTTGGAAACAAGTTAGAACAAAATGAGAGAAGACAAAATTGTTCCTTGAAAAAATGAAAAAGAACCCATGCGTGAGCTATGACTATAGTGCCTGGTAGGTTTGCTAGTATTGTCCTGGTAGTAGTAGCCTGAGCACAGCACATTTTTTCCAGGCTTGTACCAGATCACAGAAACTATTTTTAATTCATTTATTTAAATATATTAAGCATCTACTAGCATGGAGCTGGACATTTAAATAATCCTTAAAACAAATTTTCAATATAGTTATTAACAGCTCTATTTTATTGTTGAAGAAACTGAGGCTTAAAGAGATCTGCCTAAGGTCAAAGAGCAGTGGATGCAAGATTAAGATTCAGGGGTATCTGGTTCCAAAGCCTGTACTCACTCAACTACCTCCCCACCTCACCCTCTTCTTCCACCTCCATCTCATCCTTCCAACATCCTCCCTCTCCAACACACACAGACACACACACACATTTACCTTCACTTTTGGCCTGCATCTCAGGTAAAGCGTTCTTGTATATATACTGAAAGAAAAGAGGAAGGAAAGCTCTTCAGATTGACTTTTAATCCATGCACACTGCTTACTGACAAATTTAACCATAGTGTTTCCCTATATACAAGAACGAACAACACTGGTATATCCTTTATTCTTTTAGCAACCATATTTTTGAGCACCTACTCTGTCCAGAACACTTGGCAAGATGCTAAGACAGAGAAATGATCAACTCAGACTGTGACCTCAGGATGTTTGTAGTTTAGTAGGGAGCATTCCACTCATGCTCGATGTGATTTATATCACAATTGCCAGTTTCATTTCTGAAGATACACTGTAGTAAAGATTAAAGTAGAGTGTTTTTAGAATGCTTTGGAAATTATTATATCAGCTCTACAGGATTACAATACAGGTATGAAATAACCAAGACGGTAACAGATTCTTCTTAGTATCCTTTAAAATGAATCACCTCTGAAGATATCATATTCTAAAATTAGTGCATGCAGCAAAAGTAAAGTAAAATTTATCCCTGAATTCATTAAGCTATCCATAACATACAGCATACATAGTTTTATGTATAGTACACTATTAAATTTGTATGTTAATATACAGTGTATCATGTACACATGCAAAATAAAATTTTATAGTATGAACAATTTTCTCTTTTAAGCAAGGGAAGAAAAGGTGAACGAGCATGTATAGTTGAATTTGTATAATTTAATGTGGCTATGATGCCACTCTACCCAAAACCAGAACTGTAAAGAGGAGCATCAAGTATTATGAAGAATATTCTACTGTCTTAAAATATAACCTCATCTGACAGTTTTTCAGATATTAATCTCTAATACAAAGTTGCCACCTTTTCCTTTCTCTTTAGGAAAGAATCCTGGACTAGGGCAGAGAAGCCCTGTATTCCAACCCTTGCTGTTACCTCCACCACTCCCGACTGTTTATTATGCACCTACAATGGTGGGGAAGCACTGGACCCAGAGCTTTATACACATTTCATTCTTAAACTACACCTTACTAGGTAGGTATTATTATTCCTGTTTTGCATTTGAGAAATGGTCTCAGAAAGTTCAAATGTTCCATTCAAGGTGCCACAGCTATTTAATGCAAGAAGCAGAATTCGAATTCAGGTTCTAATTGTTAGCCAAAATATACTGTACTCTAACCAGTGACTTTGAGCAACTCACTTCTCTCTGGGCCCAGTTTCCTTTACCATCAAATGAAGATGATATATTAGGTGATTTCCAGGGACTACTAGATTGGTTTGGGGAGACAGAAAACTCTGGGCTCAACTCCAGGCGATAACACTAAGATCATGTGTGAGGTACTTGACTTCTCTGAGCTTGTCTTTTCTCAAGGAAAATAATACCTGCCTTATAGAACTGCCCTGAAGATTAAAGGAGGTAATAGATATCAAATGCCTAGTCTGAATGAGATTATAAGCTTAAAATTCACACTTTTTATTATGAAAAATTTCAAACATAAACAAAAGTACCTATCACATAAAATGTTAAAAATATCTTATCTTCTCTTATGTGCAGAATCTATAGTGATGTCTCCTCTAAAAACTCTCCTAAATCACCTCAGTACAACCCTTCCAACCAGAAAATCAACATTAATACAATACTACCATCCAAGTCAAGACTTCATTCAAATTTTGCTGACTGTCTCAACAATTTCTTTTTTCTTTCTGATGCAGGTTACTAACCAGAAATAGGCATTACATTTAGCTTTCATGTAATGTCTTAACAGTTTATTTTCTAAGTTTTTCAAGTGTTTCTTTGTCTCTTATGTACTCGACAGTCTTAAAGAGTACAGGACTTTCAATCTGTAGAAGAACCTTCAACCTGGGTCCATCACTGCTTCCTCACGACGAGACCCAGGCCATGCATTTTTGGCAAGAACACCACAGAAATGATGCTTAGCTCATCTCAGTGCATTACATCAGGAGACATACTATACTGACCTGCTCCATCATGGGCAATGTTTAAACTTAGATGCATAGTTAAGTTGGTTGCTGACAGTTTTCTACACTGTAAAGTCGCCATTTACCCCTTGTATTGGTGTGTCATGGGAAGACATTCTGAAGTAAACCAATATGTGTTTCTCATTAAACTTCCACCTATCAGCCAGAGCATCCATTGGTAACGAAAGCCTATCGACTACCCCTACGATGGCTGCCAAATGCTGATTGTTTCCATTACTTGGTATTCTTCTGTAAGAAACAGTTTTTGCTTCTCCTCATTTATTTATTCATTTATTTATATTAGTATGCACTCACAGATTCTGCTTTTATTCAATAGGTTGTTAAAATTCTTGCTATTTAATTTTGATACTCAAATTATCATAGGGTATAGAACTAGGTAATATATGTATGTGCAAACATATGTATACATATAATTTATACAACACAATCATCTTTTTCTATTTCTGAGTGTGTACATATGTATATACATGTGTGTCACACACCCTTGAGTTCGTACCAATACTTTGTTATCCTCAAGATATCTACTTTCTGTTTAATCAATTCATTTATTTCCCAGCTCAAGCCACCATCTCCATCTATCCCCTCCACGCCCCTTCCCCTCATCACTCTGCTTCTTTGCCCTGCACAGTAGCCCCTTCCCCAAGACAGCCAGATTTTCTTAGAAGCTCAGCATGCTGCTACCACTGACCCCACTTCTTCATTCTCTATTCCCCTCGGCACTGACCCCTCTTCCTCGTTCCCTATTCCTTAGACATTGAATGCTACCACCTTATACAGCACTTCCTCCCCCTCAGTGCCCTTCTTGAAGGGTTTCCACACCAGGAGAGAAGAAGAAAGTGAAAGGAAGATGGAAAAGGGAAGGAGAAAGTGGGATACCCTAGCCTTTTAAAATAGAATATAAGTATAACTTCGAGTATTAGAGATATTCATTACTGTATTATATTACACTGAGATATTGTTCTTGGGGCTTCCTGGGCAGTGTTAAGGTCCTACATTTTTAATTCTTGGGTTAGCTTTATAATTATTCTTGTTTCTCTTTTTCTATTATTTATCAATTTCCCCAAGCATTTTCTCCCATATCCCTTCCCTTTTAAATTAGATATTTCCCATATGCTATGGGCTGAGAATCCAAATAATCAATGTAGTAAGAAGGTGCAAAAAGTAAATATACTTAGAGTCAGAGTTTAATAACCTTGAACTTTTCACAGCATGAATTCAGTGATTCTTATTTAGCTGCCCAGAAGTTCTTTTTATATAATTCTCAGGTAGTTAAATTTTAGATAATTCAGGTTGCCTAAACAAGTTCATCTCCAGATAGGTGAGCTACAAATGTTATTTTGGGGAGGTAGTCTAAAAATTTCACTTAAGTAAATTTTCACAATGGTTCAAAGGAAAATTTTCTTCCCCTTTCTACAAATACGTCAGCTCTCTCAATTCTTTTTTTCTCTTTAATTTATTATTATTATTTTTAAAAAGATTATTGGGGTGACATTAATAAAATCAAATGTTTCAAGTGTACAATTCAAAAGTACGTTATATATATATGGCATTATGTGTTCACTACCCAAAGTTAGACTTCTACTCTCTCAATTCTTGAGAAGAATTTGAGAATAAACATAGCCTGATCCCCTGGTAAAGAGATCAATATGTACACATTCATTAAGTAAATCATTTAACAATATATACTGAGTGTGTACTATGTGACATTGTTCTAAGCATTTGGGAGAGTAGCAGTGAATAAGATAAAGTCCCAGCTACTCTTAAGGAACTTATAGTCTAGTTGGGAGCGGTAAACAAATAAATAAGTATATAACTGGTTATAAATGCTTTGAAGAAAAATAAGGCCTGATAAGGGGGGAGGGAGTGATCCATTTGAATAGGGTGATCAGAAAGAATTCTGATTTAATTTTTGCTATTAATGGCTGACCTCCAACAGATTCTTTACTAGGGAAGCAGGGGAAGGGTGGCAACAGATTTGACAGGGGACG
>NW_006494614.1:47982663-47989191 GCF_000325575.1 Pteropus alecto | reverse complement strand
TTCAGACCCATGCTTTTCCATTCCCCTACTCAGGGGGTCTGGCTGCTTTTCTTTCCCCCTTACATTTGTTTACTATAAAATAAGATATGCTGATTAACTAGAAATGGAGATATTTTATTCTATTACTAAAAAAAAGTTTATATCCGACTTGCATTAAATAGATCATGTATCAGAGGTCAGTTAGTACAACTGTCTTACTTTAAGGATGAGAAAACCAGCCTTGAGAGAGAGGAAGCGATTTGCTTAAGGTCACGCAATGGCAGAGGCAAAGCTGGAACATAAGTTTCTGATTCTGTCTCTGACATTTTATATTTACATCATCCTATTTGAAGTGTATAGAAAAAAATACTCAATGTTAGGTTTAAAAAGTCTCTATTTCCTACCTGAAAAGGATGTGAAGATAAGACCCAAGGCCAGTTAAAATATGCCACCATGCATGAAATTGTGTGGTAACACCTATGACAGGTGGTACCTTCTTTCGAAAGTTCCTGTATAGAAGAAAGGGGGGAAAATCATCATGTTAATTTTTTTTTTTTTTTTTAATATTTAGCAACTAATGCTGACAGTCTCAGAAAACTTTGAAATGCCATTTCTCAAATTTGGCAATTATTTCATTTCTAAGCCTGTTGTAGTCTGCTGTATTGTTTTCCAAAGTGTATTTTGAAGAACAGTATTTCTAGCAAAAGTTCTACAAAGAAAAGGACTCTGTGGTCGGAATAAATGCTGGAAATAGTACATAGTTTATTGCACTTTTGGCAATCTGTGATGCATATTAACAGATTAAAAACTTTGAAAAGTCCTACCATAACTAAAAGAGTTTATCTCCTTTTTTTTCAGGTAACCTACTAATCGACAGGACCCTTTTCTCAAGTAACATCAACACCTTATGGAACAAGTGCTTCCTGGAACACACTTTGGGAAACATTGGTCTACTTACCTATTTATTCACTTTAAGAAACTAGATAACTTGTCCTATGCTCTGCATACAACCGTAATCTTAGAATAGCACCACACAGTATATAAAGTCCTTTTGTATCTATTATTTCATCTCATAGCGAATCTTTGAGGTGGCTATTATTAGCTTTGCTTTACATCTCAGGAATGTAAAATTCAGAGAGGTTAACTGAATTGTTCAAGTCACTCAGCTGGTGGCACAACCAAGTCTAAAATTCCAGATCTTTTGATTGTGTATCATATTAATAGTCTCATTTAGTAGAAGGAAAAACAATCAATGTGAAACACCAAATTATTTTTCTAGATACCTCCATGAATTTTTAAGACAATCATAATTTCTAAACTAAGAACCTACTTTGTTTCTTAGTGGCTCTCACCCAGAGGAGGACTTACATCAACAGTGTAAAAGCTCCAGTGGGGTTTCTGATGAGTATTACTGATTTAGAATGACTCAATTAGATTTTCGTTTCCTAAGCAAGGTGTATTACTTGTTTGTTTATGTACATTTAAAATCTCCATTTACTTATCTAACTTTTTATTATGGATAATTTTAAACATGTGCAAAAGTAGGCAAAATAATGTACCCATTACCTAGCTTCAGCAATTTTAACTTATGGCCAATCTTGTATCATCTAAACTCCAATCTACTTCTCCCCAGCCCCATATTATTTTGAAGCAAATCCCAGGTATTGCATCATTTTATCTCTAAATATTTCAGTATGTATCTCTTAAAGATTAAAACCTTTTTAAAACATAACCATGACACCAGTTTTATACCTAAAATATTAATAATAATCCCTTAATATCATAAAATATTCAGTTACTAATCAAAGTTCTAATCATCTCATTAACTTTTTTTTTTTATAGTTGACTTTTGAATCAAAATCCAAAAAAGGTCAATACATCACATTTGGTTGATATATCTCTTAAGTCTCTTTTAATCTATATGTTCCTTCTCCCCTACTCCTGCCTCCCCCTCCCTCTGGTTCCCCCTCCCCTCAATTAATTTGCTGAAGAGACCAGGTCATTTATCCTACAGATTTCTCCCAGTCTCAATTTTGCTGACTGCCTCTCTGTGGTGCTCTTCAATATATTCTTCTGTCCTCTGTGTTTACGCAAAACTGTTTAGGTCACAGAATTTTGAGTTGGAAGGACCCACTAGTTTAACCTATTTAATTTGTTCATTTTATGGAAACTGAGACACAGAAAGAGAGTACCTTAGTGACAGACAAGGGTCCAGAGACCCAAGAATCAAACTCCAGTCAATGCACAATTGCTGACAAGACAGTAAAAGGAACACTTGTCTTTTTTAGAAAACATTAAGCATATTAAAGTACAAAATTATATACATATATTTCAAATGCTTATTACAAATCATTCTTACTTCTTCAGTAAAGCAAATTAGGCAGATTTTAAAGACCTAGTCAACATTTGATTAAAAATCCCTACAGATGTTACAAAATATTCTTAGGCCTATATTTTTAGGTAATTTAAGTAAGTCCTCCCAGAATTTAACTTTATTGTGTTGTACAAATCTTTTTAATTTCAACAATGGCAAAATTCACTTCAGGGCACTAATAATTCTATATGCCTATGAAACTCTGCTTAGTTGATTGCTTCCAAAAAATTTTCTCAAAGATTAAAAATATATCTTACCTCAGTGAGACACAAAAGATGTTATCTATGTTCCATAATAAAAATCCCAATAAAAATAAACCCAAGGATGTATAACCCAGTCCTCTAAGCCAAGGATAAACCCTGTGGGGGAAAATAAAAAGCAAAGCAAAATAAAATTTTGTCAAGTCATGTCATAATCAGAGCTTGAAGTCATCATTTTCATGAGAAGGAAAGGTTTTTGATAGTTTTAAAAACAAACCCATCTATTAAATTCTCTAATACATTTGCTTATTACAGTTAGCCATTAAAAGATACTGAAAGAGAATGTGCCACTAAGACTTTGCTAAATGTATCAAGAAGGTAATCTGAAAGCCCTCAACAATTCGGCAGTCCCATGGAAGTGCAAGGGGAGTGGTAGAACAGAATTAACACGGACTGAGTCACTTGCTCTGTTTCGGACACTGGAGTAAATTAGATACACTCTATACACACTACACTACAGACACATATACACGCACACAAATAAACCCTGTGAGGCAGGCATTATTTTTTTTCATTTCACTGATGAGAAAATGAAGCTTGGTGAGTGACTCAAAATACTAACAGTAGCTTATATATTTTTGATAGCTTCAATGAGGTATCATGGACTTAAACTGTATATATTTAAAGTGTACATTTGATGAGTACATCTATATATATCCATGAAACCAACACATTCTAGATAATAAACACATCCATCACTTCCAAAAGCTGAGTTTGCATTTTTTAAGAATGTTATATAAATGGAATAATACAGTATAACCTCTTGTTTTTTTTTCACTTGGCATAATTATTTCAAAATTCATTTTCTTTTACTGCTGAGTAATACTCCACTGTATGAATGTATCATAATTTGTTTATCTGTCCAATTGTTGATGGACATTTATGCTGTTTCCAGTTTTTTGCTATAACAAATAAAGCAGCTATGAACATTCGTAAGTCTTTATATGGACATATGCTTTCATTTCTCTTGGGTAAAAAGCTAGGAGAGGAATGGCTGAATTGTATGGCAGGTAAATATTAAGCTTTTATAAGGCACAGCTAAACTTTTCCTAAGCGATTGTATCATTTTACATTCCCACCAGCAGTGTATGAGTTTTTTGTTCTACATCCTCATTTATTGTTCTAAGAGGTGTGTAGTAGTATCACACTGTGGTTTTAATATGCATTTCCCTGATGACTAATGTTATAGGGTATCTCTTCATTTGCTTATTTGCCATCTATATATCTTCTCTGATACAATTTGTTGAGCCTTTGCCCATTAAAAAATTGTTGTTTGCCTTATTATTATGAATTCTTTATATATTCTAAATCTTGTTGGATATATTTTGCAAATATTTTCTCCGAGTCTGTAACTTGACTTTCAATTTCTTGAAGAACAAAAGTTTGCTATTTGATGAAGTTCGATTTATCAATATTTTCATTATAGTCCGCACTTTTTGTGTCCTATTTAATAACTCTTTGCTTAACTAAAGGCTGCAAAGACTTCTATGTTTTCTTCTGGAAGTTTTATAATTTTAGCTTATACATTTAGGGATATGATTCACTTCTAGTAAATTTTTGTAATGGTGTGAGTTTAAGTTCACTTTTAAAATAAGAATATCAAGCTGTTCAGCGCAATTTGTTGAAAAGATTATCTTTTCCCCACAGAATTACCTTAGAAAGTTTATGGATGTGTGAGTCTATTTTTAGATGTTCCATTGATCTATATTTCATTCTTACCACCAATATCACATTGTCTTAATTATTGTAGCACAGAGTAAATCAAGTAGTGTAAGTCCCTTAACGTTACTGTTTTCAAAACTGTGTTTTGGCTATTCGAGGTCCTTTGCCTTCCCATGTAAATTTCAGAATCAGTTTCTCAATTTTTACCAAAAAGCCTGCAGAGATTTTGTGATTGTACTGAACCTACAGATCAATTTGGGAAGAACTCACATCTTAATAATACTGAGTTTTCTATCTATGAAAATGGTACATATCTCCATTTATTTAGGTCTTCTTTAATTTCTCTCAGCAAAAAAACTGTTCATCATAGTTTCCAATGTACGGGTCTTGCATATATTTGCTAAATTTAACCCCTAAACATTTGTTGTTTGTTGATGCTATTTTCAATTGTTTGCACTAGTACATAAAAATGATTTATGAATATTGACTTGAATCTGGTGGCCCTGTTGAATTCCACTTATTGCTTCTGGTACATGTCCTGTGATATTTTCTGTATATGTTCATGTCACTGCTAATACCATGTTGGATAAGACTTCTACCAGTATAATGCTGAATAGAAATGGTGAAATATATATCCTTGCTTTAGTCTTGATTTTAAAGATAATTTTTAAAAACATTTCATGACTAAATGTGTTGAGTTTATAGCTTAAGAAAGTTCTCTTCTACTACTAGTTTGTACAGAACTGTGTTTTTTTAGATCATGAATAGCTGTTGAATTTTATAGAATGCTTTCTCTAAATCTATTGTTATTGTCATATAGTTTTTCTCCTTTGTTTTTTAATATTGTGAATGACAAGAATAGATTTTCTGAAGTTTTTCATTATTTTAACAATAAGTATTTGCAATATAAATGAATGAAAAAGGTGATTAGTTTAAAAGTCATCAGAGAAGCATATCGAAAGGGCGTTATTGCCACTGTTTGATGAAGGTTCTCAGAGAAGATGAGGTTAAGAGAATCGTAATCTGTCTTCAGCTTTTGAGAGTTTATCATAGCCCCATTTGGGGGAGGCAAGAATGATTCCCAGAAAACACAGGGCTCAACATAGTGAAGGCATCTGGCAGGGTTGTAGTGTGGGCCGGGTGCTGAGATGTTATAGGAATATGATCAGTGGGTGCAGGACACTATTTTCTGCTTCTAGGCTTACTTACCAGGGCCAATCTTCAGCTTTCAGTAGTAGTTCAAAGCAAAATTCTTCTGTGATGTGAAATGCATGTCTGGTTATCCAGGTAGCAGGGTACGCAGGAGAAAGCAAGAACTTCATCAGCACATGGTCCATGCAAGCTAAGTACAGATATACTTTGGGGACAAACTACCCATATGTTATCAGGTATAAGAGTGTACAAAACAAAAGTCCCTCAACATATCTGTGTCTGGAGTCACACTGCTTCATTTTCAACTGGCTGCCTGCCTAATGCATAGCTATCATCTGAGAAATCCTTTCCCTTCACCTTCACTTTGGGAAATGCCTTCACCTTTCTCTGTATTGGATTTCCTAAGTCTTGTATCCCATGTCTTCTTTTTTCTGGTTTATTCTCTCATTTTGTTCAAACACATCCAACAACAGGTTTCTGAGCAATAGTTCATGGTATGTAAGTTTTCTGAGAACTCGAATGTATAAAAATATATTTTGTCCTCATGCTTTATTGATAGTTTGGCTGCCTATAGAATTCTAGGTTAAAATTCTACCTTCCAGTTTTGCTTTGGTAGGTTCGAAGATATTCTGATTTCTGACCCTTTATATGTATATCTGCTTTCTAACTGTATAAACTTGCAAAATCTTCCTTGTCTAGAATTCTGAAACTGGAATGGGTCTATTTCCGCCTACTGTGCTGAAGAGCCAATGGGTTCTTTATGTCTAATAACTCGTACCTTTCAATTATAGAATATTTTCTTGAATTATTTTGCAGATGATTGCATCTCATTTTCTCTGAAGCCCCATCCCCTTTTTTGTGTAGGTACTTCTGTTCTGGCCCAGTAATATTTCTACTGAGTCTCTTCTATTCTCCGTTTTTCCCTCATCATCCTGATGGTCCCCAGGGTGTTTGTGAGTGTCTGTCTTTGCTTCTGCCCTTTCTGCTGTGAAGGACATGGAGTTGAGGAAACACCTTGCTGCTTCTCCATAGCAGTGGTGGTGAGTGAGCCTAAGGGTCCTGAAGCCTTGCAATGTGCTGTTTACTCAGCCATACCATGGG
>NW_006494614.1:47899328-47982638 GCF_000325575.1 Pteropus alecto | reverse complement strand
TTCCTGCTGGAGAATGAGGGAGTGGGGTGATGGACCATAATGGAATCACGGTGCGTGTCTAGGAGGAAGGATTCCAATGGCTTCGTTTGATTTATCTTTCAAACCCTTCACTTCAGTTTTTCATTTTATCACATTTTTACATCCTATTTTTTATAAGGATTATCTGAATATTGCTTCTTTATAATATCCTACTCTTGATTCCTAGGTACAGTATATTTCTAGAAATATTAATAAATATTTGTTCTTCTTTTGTTTTTGAAGTTTTCCTCTTCTTTGTTTTTGAAGTTGTTTCCTCTATGTTGACTTTTTCCTTTATTATTTGTTTTGGCCTCTGTCTTTCATATTGGATGCATTTATCATATGTCTGGTACTGTTTCCTCATTCTTAAGAGTGGAAAACTAAAAAGGTGAAGACAAACTCAAAGTGTATGGTTAAGGTCTTTAGATTAGTAATTGCACTATAGGGTATTTTTTTGGGCCAATATCAGTACCTTTAGGTCTTTTTAGGGTACTCAGATTCTTTCAGTTTTCTGCCTATAGGTCTTTGCATTCAACATTCAGAATGTATAAGGTCACCCAATTTCCCTGATTTCAGTATAGTATTCATGTGCTCAATTGTGCCTGGTAAAATCCAATCTAGAGACATTGTTTACCCTTTCTAAACAATAAACTTCCAAACTTTTACAGTTGCTCAGTGGTATGGAGTAGGTAGGAGGCTCTAATGATTTAAGTTTTCTTACAACTTTTAACCTATCCTCTACTTTTGAGCCCTCCTTCATCTCCTTGTCCAAAATGCCTGTTGATGTTAATGCCTGATACTTGAGAAAATTTTCTGATGTAAAGTGGAGGTTCTTGGCCTATGACTTGTTTTTTGGGGGTTAGTTAAGACGGTTAGCAGTAATCCATCTTCTTTCCAGCTTCTACACTTTATTAAGTCTTTTCCTTCTGGATTTATGCTTTATAAATAGATTCCTTTGCTGTAGTCTTGGTAGGGTTTCAGAAGTGAGCAAAATTAGTTATCTGTTGATCTTCAATATTGTACCTCTGTTTTCTTTTTCATTAACTTTTGCCGTTTATTAGTTCCATTCTTCATTTCTCTTTGGGTTTATTCTATTAACCTACTTTCTAATTACTGAAATTGGATGCTTAGTTCAATATTCTTCAGCTTCTCGATTTCTAATGTAAACACCTAAGGCTATAGATTTCCCTTAAAACCATTCTTTAAATACAAGTGAAAAAAGTCAGAATAGAAATTTTGAAATGCTTAAAATGGAACCATAATGAAAATACTACAAGTCAAAGTAGAATGTAGCTAAAGTGGTTCTTAAAGTTTCCAAATATATGGGATATTCTGACTAAACCTGTTTTAACTAATTGTACTATAGTCAGAGAACACATTGTGAATGATAATCATTCAATGCATGCTTGAGAAGACCATGCATTCTTTAATTGCTGAATGTATTAGATGGTTTTGTTATTACGTTACTCAAATTTTATCTATATCCTTGTTCGCATTTTCTGGTCTGAGTTACTGTGTTAATATCTCAGCAGAATTGGAGTATTTATCTATTTCTCATTGTAATTCTGTCAATTTTTGCTTAAAAATTTCTATACAAGTTAGAAATTGTCATTTTTTTCTATAAATTGAATCTTGATAATAATATAGTGAACATTTGTTTTAAATAATGCCTTAAAATTTGTCTGTTATTAAAATAGCTAGTCCAACTTTTAGTCAAGATTTGTGTGGAATATATATATATAAATTATTTATATGCTTTCAAAGTTACTGTGTATATATGTTCTAACCATGTTTCTTATAAACAGCACATTGCTGGACATTTTTTCTGTTTGACAGTCTTTTGTCTTTTAATTGCTTAGCTTTGTCTGTTTATATTTACTGTTATTACTGATATATTTTGAATTATTTCTACCCCTTTATTTTCTGCTTTATATTTGTCCCAACTTTGCTTCCCTTTCTCCTTCTTCCTTCTCCTGAGTTTTTTTTGAATTTGGTTTTCATAATTCTATTTCCTCTTTCATGTTTTTGAAAGCTATTATAAAATCAATTAGTTTTTAGTGTTTACCAAAAATGCACATGTAAGATCTAAAATTAATCACTGTGTGTACCCTCTTCCTAAATAAAAAAGACCTTAGGAACTAAGTATCTCATGTATTATTCTGTTCACCATTTTAGCTCCACATTTTTAATCTCTCAAATTAGGTATTATTTTAAACACTCATAATATTTTGTTCAGATAGTTCAATAGGTGACCATTTTTTCTTTTACTGTTCTTTCTTGTGTTTCAGCTCTTCCTCATAAAAGTATCTTTTAGAAAGTCTCTCAGTGAGGTGTAATGGTAAACTTTTTCCATTTTTGTCTCGAAATGTCTTTATCTTACCCTTGTCCTTAAAAGATATTAGGGTATACAATTCTAAATTGATGGTTAATTTCTCTCAGCACTTTGAAGATAACAGTCTATTGTGTTTTGGCTTCCATCATTGCTGTTGATAGTCTGTCTTAGACTATTTGTTATTCCTTTGCTGGTAATATGTCTTTTATCTTTGGATGTCTGTAAGATCCTTGACTTTGGATTTCACCAATTTCAGCATGCTTTTTCAGGATTCAACTGCAGATATTATCTCTATTTAAAGCAGAAAAAATTTTAATACTTTAAATTCCAACTGAAATGCTGAATGAGCAAGATTTAGGCTCTCCAGGAATGATTTATGAACACAACCACAGAATTATTTTGCCAAAGGAACATTTTTTCCCCCACATTTAAGAAGCTGGAGAATTGGAAAACCTCTGGACGAACCACTGCATCCAGCAACATGTCATCTTAGCTATAACTCACAGATCAAGAAGCTGCCATCCTACTTGTTTGTTCTAGAGCCATGGTATGCACACCCTAGATACACAACAGTAAATGGTTGCCTTACATACTACCACTTCTCTTCCCTAAGCTGACTTGGTTCCGAATTCTAGTCTCATGTGAATACATATAATTGGCAGAACCTGAATGTATTTAGAACCTGACGTGCAAAGAAAATATGGGAAATATAGCTCAGCTTTTAAGCATCTCCATTATAGGAAGGCACACTTAAAGGAGGCTGGAATGAAAGGAAGCTGAGTGAGCTATCGATCTTCCACACCTGAGAAAGATTTGCTTTCATTTATCTTGCTTGGGAATTATTCTTGATGACATTAAAGAATCATGTCTTATTGATTCTAGAAAATTCTCACCTATTATCGCTGAATATCTCTTTTTTCCTCATTTTTGCTATTCTCAACCTTTGGAACTGCAATTAGACGTGTTATCTCTTTGTGATGCTTTTAGTTTATTTCTTTAGACTTATCTTCCAATTTAACTAATACTCTCTTCAACTATGTCTAATCTACTTTTAATTTACCCATTGAGTTTTTATTTCAAAGATTTTTTTTAAATGTCAGAAGTTCTTTGATTCTTTTTCAAATCTGGAATTTCATTTTTGATACTCTACTGTTTCTTGGTTACATTTTCATTTCTCTTTTATTTCATTAAATATTGTTAAAAATAGTTACTTATGCTTTAGCATCTGATTTGAGGAGTTTATTTCTCTTGTTTTCTGTTTCTCTTGACTTTTGCTTATTTCTTCTTCTGGATTTGGAATTACTGATCGTGTGCAAATGTTTGATTTCCAGTCTGTGGAAATCCTGAGAGGCCTACCTTGAGGGTACCTTTCTTTACAGATAATTTGCTTTTCTTTTTCTCAAATACTCTGGGGCTCTACGAAAATTGGATCAGTTTGAGTTAATTTTACATGTTGAGGTTTCCAAGACAATTAAAGTTATATATCTAAATCTGTGTGAATGAAGAACAGTGATTACAAATTCTCAGGGGAATAATTTTTCCTACCTAAAACTGAGACTAAAAGACAAGTTACTGAGAAGCAAATTTTTTTCTAGCCTAGCTTTTCACTGACAAATTATCTCTTTGATGGTCCTGGCTTTATGTCTACATGTGTATGGTGGTGGGGGAGCAGTTCTAACAGCCTATCTTAAACATGCCAAAAGCTTTGTCTTATACCTCCCTTCAAGCTATTCAAACCTAACGCTCTTTCCTGGTATCTGCAAATACACTTCAAATTGATCGTGATCTCAGAACTCATTTGTCTAGTTTACACCTCCTTCTTTGGATCTGATGCTCTGAAATTTAAGTTCTTTTGAGTTCAGCTATGCATTTAAAGGATGCGTCTTATATTTTACCCAGAATTTCTAACGTTTTTTTACAGGAATAATTTTCAGATATCTTGTCAAAAATATTAAAAGAAACAGAAGTTTTATGAGTTTCAACCAGACTCAAAAAAATCTTCACTAATAAGCACTATTCTGAGTTCCATGGGTTACCAAGATAACTAAGATTTTAAGAAACTTACAATCTAGTTGGGCAAACAAATTAAGTAAACAATGAACCATACTAAATGAAATGATATAAGAAATGGAAATATAAGAAAGAAGCCATGACGAGGCAGATGGAAGAAAGATGTTTTTTACTTTGTAGGACAGCCACTGTTCCATACTTTTTATAGGTCTATCATTTGTCTTTCTAAACTTCCTGGTATCCTATCTACCAGACTTGATTTAAGGCAAGGACTGTGCTTTATGCTTATTTACATTTCCCTAAGGTGCCTAGATTAAAAACAAAATAAAACCACGGACTTCTACGTCTGAGAAGATAAAACAGACATACTTTTCCCCTCTTTTTCCCACTAAGTACAATTAAAAACCATGAACATTATATATAAATAGATATTAAGAAGACTCTGAAAGGTGAAGAGAAGAGGGCAGATTGGTTAAAGTCTCTGGGACCACTGTAACATCACAGTGATAAGTTCCATGTGTTTTTGGTTTGTTTTTTTTTTGTCTCGCATATTCCAGAGTTGGAATTGGAGTAGCTAGAAACCCAGAAATGCCACTAAGCACAGATAAAAAATTAAAAAATTAAAAAAATAAAAATAGCCCAACAAAAGCTTGTTTCCTAGCCAAAGAACCAGGAAAGAGGCAGTTTAGAAACACAGTTTAGAAACATAACCACTATTCTATAGCAAATACCACAGAAAAAACCATGGCCTCCCTCATCCATGTTGCAAAGGCTGATTGGGAGCCTAGACTCTCCTCCTCTTTAGGCCATAAGGAGGAGCCCTAACCTCTTGTCAGGCTGAGTTCAAGCAGGAAGGGGCTAGGACTTTCATCCCTACTCAGTAGTAATGAGCTCTCTACTCCTTGCATTATCAGAGGAGACCATGTGGGGAGGCTGGACTTCCATTCTTATGTGGTAACAACATGGTCTTTTTCTCTTTCGCCATTGTAGTGGTGTCAGAAGAGACAGACTAGACATTCGAAACTCACTGATGGCCAGAGGTAACAAGGTCATATCATTGAGTTGTCAGTGGAGACCACATGGTGAGAAATAATTAGGCACTCCTGCCCCTCCCAGTCAAGGTGGTATCAGGAAGGCCTAGTAGAAAATGGGAATTCTACCCTAGCCCAGCAGTAAGGTGTACCAAGAGAGGCCAAAAAGAAATCTGGAATCCTACTAGTATTTGGCAGTAATTGACCAGTCAGACTATAACAAAAGATCCACCATTTGTGTTATTAGTGTCCTGGGAGGAGAGGAGAAAGAGGACAGGGCTGAAAAGTACTTGATGAAATAATGACTGAAAACTTTCAAATTTGACCACCCCCTCCCTCAAAAAAACAAAACAAAACAAAAAACAGCTATAAAAAAGCTATAAATCCATAGATTCAAGAAGTTGAGCCAACCTCAAACAGGTTAAACCCAAAGAAATCTACATCAAGACACACCATAGTCAAACTTCTGAAAACTAAAGACAAGGAAAAAAAATCTTGAAAGCAGTAAAAAAGAAAAAAACACCTTACCTATATTTAGGGTAAAAGCAATTTGAATGACAGGATTTCTTATCAGAAAACTTGAAGGCCATAAGGAAATAGCACAACTTTTTTCAAGTTCTGAAAAAAAAGAACTATCAACCTAGAATTTTATATCTAGTGAAAATATCCTTCAGGAATGAAATAGAAATCAAGATATTCTAAGATGAAGAAAAACTAAGAGGTTATGTTGCCAACATATCTACCCTAAAGGGATGGTTAAGGGAAATTTCTAAACTGAAAGGAAGTGACGAGAAAAGAAATCTTAGAATGTTAGAAAGAAATACAAAAGGAAAGAGTAAAAATATAGGCAAATGCAATACATTTTCCTTCTCCTGTTGAGTTTCTAAATTATGTTATGGTTGGGGCAAAAATCATAATACTGTCCGATGTGGTTATAAATGTATATAGAGAAAATATTTAGGATAACTGTATTTTCAATGGGGCAGAGAAAAGGCAGTTATAGGTTGAACTTTTCCCCTCAAAAAGATATGTTGAAGCCCTAATCTCTAGTACCTCAGAATGTGACCTTATTTGTAAATAGAATCATAGCAAATATAATTAGTTAAGATGAAGTCACTCTGGAGTAGGGCAGGCTCCTTATCCAACATGACTTATGTTCTTATATAAAGACAGCCATGTGAACACACAGAGACAAAGGGAGAATACCAGGTCATGACAAAGGCAGAGACTGGAATTACGCAGGTATCAGTCAAAGAATGCCAGATTGCCAGCAAATCATCAGAAGCTAGAAAGACGTAAAGATGAATTCCCTTACAGGTTTCAGAGGAACCATGGCCCTACTGACACCGTGATTTCTGACGTCTTGTCTTCAGAACTGTAAAACAATAAATTTCAGTTGTTTTAAGCCACCCAACTTGTGTTACTTTGTTATAGCAACCCAAGGAAACTAATATAGGTATGTAAAGGGGAAGTAAGGTTTCTGTACTTCGCTGGGACTAGTAAAATGTTGACACGATTAGACTGTGATGTTCTGTATATATGATACCAAGAATAATCACTAAAAAAGCTATACAAAGAAAAACATTCAGAAACTCTACAGATACATTAAAATGGTTCAAGTTCAATGGGGCAGAGAAAAGGCAGTTATAGGTTGAAAAGGCAGTTATAGATAACACAGAAAGACAGAAAAAAGAAAACAAAGAAACAATATAGAACAGAAAACAAAAAATCGGCAGACAATCTTTAATATACTAATTATGTTAACATAAATGAACTAAATACACCAATTAAAAGAGATTGGAAGAGTGAATTAAAAATCATGACCCAACTATATGATGTCCAAAGGAAACTCACTTCATATCTAATATAGGCAGTTTGAAAGTAAAAGAGCAAAAAAGATATATCATGTAAACATTAATAAAAAGAAAGTTTTATTAATATGGCTACGTTAACACGAGATAAAATAGAGTTCAGGCCAAAGAAAATGACCAGAGACAGAAAGAGAAGAGAAGAGCATTACATTATGACAAAGGATCAATCCACTATAAGACATAACAATTTTAAATGTCTATGCACCAAACAACAGAACTGCAAAATGGGGTGAATGACAAGATGAAACAAAAACTAATAGAATGAAGGAGGAATAGACAAGTTCACAATTTTATTTGAAGATTTCAACATTTTCCTCCCAACAACTGACAGAACAACTAGACAGAAAATTAATAAAGATAGAAAAGAACTCAACACCACCATTGTGAAGTAAATGGTTAATTCGGTGAGCTTGGGTTGTGCAAAGATTGCACATTCCAAAGAAAGGATTGGCCCTTGTCTGGTTCCTAGGCGATAACCTCTGAGTTCTTGGAATATCCTGTGTTATAAGAGTGTCTCTGTATAACTGACACCTTGGGCCACACCATATGCTAATAAAGTGATTAATGGTAAATGTCTGTTTTTGTTTGCCTGGGGCCCTGGGCCATACTATATCAGTTTGAAATGTAATCATGAGTATAAAAGTTTTTCTGAGTTTTGTGAGTCCTTCTAGCAAATTATTGAACCTGAGGATAGTCTTGGGGCCACTGACACAACCATAAAACAACATAATCTAATAGATGTTAACAGAACATTTCACCAAACATCAGCAGAATACACATTCTTTTCAAGAACACATGGAACATATGTCAAGATAGACCATATCCTGGCTCATAAAACAAGCCTCGACTAATTTGAAAGAAATTAAATCATAGAGAATGTGTTCTGTGACCACAACAGAATCAAACTAGAAGTCAATAAAAATGGTAACAGAAAAATATCCAAATACCTGAATGTAAATAAAACATACTTCTAAACAATCTATGGGTCAAAGAGGAAGCCTCAAAGTAAACTAAAAAACATACACTGAATTGAATGAAAATAAAAATACAAAACATCAAAATTTGTGGAACACAACTAAAGTAGTGCTGAGAGGGAAATTTACTGCATGAAATGCTTACTAGAAAAGAGGAAAATTCTCAAATCAATAATCTAAGATCCTTGAAAAAGAACCTTAAAAAAGAAGAGCAAATTGACACATTTCTAACAAGCGGGACAGAGAGGAAAGAGACTCACATATTACCAATATCAGGAATAAAACAGGATATTGCTATAAACCCTGCAGACATCAAAAGGAAAACAAGGGAATATTATAAACAACTCTATGTACACAAATTTTGACAACTTAAGTGAAATGAACCAATGCCTTGAAAAATACAAACTATCACAACTCACTCAATAAATTGATAAATGTGAATAGCTTTGTAACTATTAAGGAAATTAAATTCATAGTTTAAAATTGTTCCCTTCCCCCAAAATTATAGGCCCAGATGGTTTTGCTGGAGAATTCTATATTTAAAAAAGAATTAACACCAATTCTACACAATTTCTTCTAGAATATAGAAGGGGAAGAAACATTTCTCAATTCATTTTATATAGCTATTATTACCCTCATACCAAACTAGACAAACACAGTACAAGAAAATAAAACTTTTATGAATATAGATGAAATGATCCTTAACAAAATATTAACAAGTATCATTTAGCATATATAAAAAGAATTTTACACCATGACTAAGTAGAATTCTTTCAGAATACAAAGCTGGTTCGATATTTGAAAATCAATCAATGTAATACACCATAATAATAGACTATAGGAAAAAAGTCATATGAGCAAATCAAGTGATATGGAAAAAGAATCTGACAAAATTCAACACCTATTCATGAAAAAGATTCTCAGAAAATTAGGAATAGAGAGCAACTTCCTCAGCTTAATAAAGAGCATCTATAAAAACCACATAGCTAACATTGTACTTAACGGTGAAAGACTAAATACTTCTCTCCTAAGATTGGGAACAAGGTAAGGATATCTGCTCTCACCACTCTTATTCAACATAATCCTGGAAGTTCTAGTCAGGGCAATAAGGCAAAAAATAAAATCAAAAGCACATACATTAGAAAAGATGATATAAAATGTCCCTATTTGCAGCAAACCTCAAGGAATCTTCAAAAGTCTCCCAGAACTGTTTTCAACAAGGTGGCAGAATACGAGATAAACAACTAAAATCAATTGTATTTCAATATAATAGCAATGAACACGTGGACACAAAAATTTTAAAATATAATACCGTTTACTCTTGCTCAAAAAATGAAAACTCCAAAATGCTGAAGAAAGAAATCAAAGACGATCTAAATAAATGGAGAGACACACTATGTTAATAGATTGGAAGACTCAACATAGTAAAGATGTCAATTCTTTGCAAATTGATATGCTGGTTTAATGCAATTCCTATCAAAATCTCAACAAGATTTTAGACAATATTATTTTAAAATGTATATAGAAAGGCAAAGGAACCCAAGCAGAACAATTTTGACAAAGTGAGAAAAATCAGTTTATATGATTTGAAGTTATTTTACAGCTACAGTAATCAAGAGGGTATAGCATTGATAGAGAGATAAGACACACAGATCAAAACAACAGAATAAAAAACCCAGGAACAGATTTTTACAAACATACCCACATAATTTTTGAGAAAAGTATAAAAGCAATTCAATGGAGAAGGATAGCCTTTTTAATCAATAATCCTGGAGCAGCTGGACATCCATAGGTAAAAAACGAACCTCAACCCAAGCCTCACACCTTATATGAAAACTATCTCAAAATATATCATTACTTAAATGTAAAACTATACAAAACTTTTAGTAAAAAAACATAGAAAAATATAGGGTTTGGGATAGAGCTCTTAGACTTGACACCAAAAGCATGATCATAAAAGGAAAACTGATAAATTGGACTTCATCAAAATTTAAAACTTTTACTCTGTAAAAGACCCTGTGAAGAGGATGAAAAGACAAGGTACAGACTGAGAGAAGATAGATATTCGTGAGCCACATGTTTGATGAAGGACTGATCTCTAGAATATATAAAGAATGATCAAAACGTAACTGGAAAAGAAGAAATAATTCCATTAGAAAATAGGTAAAGACATGAACAGACATTTCACCAAAGAGGATATACAGATGGCAAATAAGCACATGAAAATACATTCAACATAATTAGACACTAGGGAAATGAGAATTGAAACTACAATTAGATATCAGTATATATACATAAGAATGGCTAAAACACCAAATGTTGACAAGAATGCTGAGAAACCGGGTCACTCATACTGGTGGGAATGTAAAATGGTAGACTCACTCTGGAAAACAATTTGGCAGTTTTGAGAAAAACCAAATACAACTATCACAGAACCTAGCAATTCCACTCTGGGTATTTATTCCAGAGAAATGAAAACTTATATTCACACAAAAACATGTAAACAAATGTTCATAGCAGTTTTATTCATTATGGTCTGACCACAGCACCTACTGTATCACCAGGCCCTATGTAAGGTACTTACATGAATATTTCTTATTTAATCTTCATAAACTCTATAAAGAGTTTATACCTATTCCCTAACTGATATTTCTGGAACACTGAGGCTTTGTGACATGAATAGCCTTCCTGGAAGAGTTCCTTAGTCAAGTAGTTTGAGAAACATAAAAACATTTTTTTTTTGCAGTAGAATTTTTAAAGACCTCAAAAGAAAGCTATCATATATATCTTTCCTCAAATTTCTTTAATTTTGGAACTTTTATTTTCACATGCCTATTAACAACTTGCTTAAAGAACTAGTATTCCTTGTAATATAGCAGAATAAATGTTGGGTTATAGTTTTCAATCAATATCCCTGCTGGAGTTGGGTTTTATGTGTTATTTCAATCTAGGTTATATATTTACCACTTGAATGTACTCTAATCATAGTGTTGCTGATCCAAACTACTTACCATGTAACAATATAAATAGATCGAAGTACTAATGTAAAGACCAACATTCCATACATGACCTGAATGAGAAAGGAAAAATGAAGTTAGTAAAATCATTATTCTTTAGCAAAGGAAGTATATTTTGCATACAAAAATAGCCCTCCCAATTAAATGTAAATATTATTACCTTTAATTACATTTTAAAGAACAGAATTTTTAAAAATATGTAATTACATAATCGAGAGTCATACTAACCTTTGAGGAAAAATTAAGAGCCTGCTTGTAAATAATATCAGAAGTCCTGTGTCAACTGTAATTCTGAATGTTTAAACACAATTTTAAATATCTGCTGAAACCCGAACAAACGCTATAATTTTGCCTCACATTCCTTAGATCCTTCCCTTCTCTTTAGCTTCACTTTCAGCAAATGATTCTATTTCTTATTTTATAACAATATAAATATGAACTCTTTTAATCGTTCCTCCTAAATGTTTCTGCATCCATATATGCATCCTCTCTCTGGATTCTTTCTCCCATTTCTGTCTCCAAAGAGGTGCCCACTTCTTTTTGACTGAGGTAAATGTAATTTGGGTTCTTTATTCTATATACTCCTACATCTTCCTAGACTTGGCTCTATCAACTATCTTTATCTTCTGTATGGAGCAATGGATAGGTACTACTACCTGGAAAACTGAACCTAGTGGGGAAATTGAACTTTTAAAATTATGAAATAGTAAATACGAAAAAATTGCAGAGAATATAATTGTCTATCTTAACGAATATAAAGCCAACAGCTGGGAAAGTACCACTCAGGTTAAGAAATGGATCCCTCCTAACACCCAAAAGTGTTTCTCTTTCCAGTCCAACCCTTGCCCCTCCCCCTTGGAGGAATATCTGAGTTTAAACCTTAGGAGGAAAATCTGAGCCAAAGAAACAGGTTTATGAATCATCAGCATACAAAAGTCAAGGGGAATGGACTGTTCAGGGAGTATATTAAACATACTGAATGGATAAGGAAGGATGCATACCCTGGCAGTACCATGGGGCTTTTTCAAATTAATTTACTTCTCTTTATTATGTCCAGCTATAAAAGGCTGATTTCCCAGGCTCTCTTGCAGCTAGAAGTGGCCACATGACCTTTGTAACTTTATGCATACTATAATATCAGTTATGTTTTAAATAAAGATACTAGAATACTTTTCTGCTCCTTATAATTTTCATCTGAAAATATTTTTACGATAAATTTTTGTCTTTCCATATTTAGTAACTTATCAGCCTTCAAGCTCCAAAGACTATGAAAATATTATTAGTGTTTTCTATCAGCTAAAGTATCCTAGAAATATGCTGTGTATAAACTGAGACTTGGTATTTATTCTCAACAAAACTATAGCTTAGGAAAAAAGCAAGCTGTGTTTTCATCAGTAAAAAGAAAATGAAAGTGTATGAGAAAAGCAGAAAAAGACAAATGTTTTGTTCTGTGAGCTGCATTAAGATGCCTATGTGGAAACATTTGAAGATGGGTGAAACTGAGAGGTAAAAGAGGGCAAGTTAAATGGGACAGGGCTGTAGTGTGGGACTTTGGAAAGGGTACATATACAAAAATTATTTTGATGATGCTAAGAGAGACTGACTTTCAGTATTTCCTCAGAATTAACATTCTCTAGGATTCATTCCTTATGGTCTAGTTCTTGGAATAAGCCAATAATGGAGAAAAGTTCCAAATAACCAACCAGTTTATTTTCTACCAAGTGCTTACTGAACATTGACAGTGATAATCATTGGACTAGGCATTCATCACTCAAAGATGAAAAGGCACGCTATTCCTGACTTCAGTGAGCTCAGTGAGTCTAACAGAGGAGACACATGGGTAATCAAATCTAGCACTTGGATCTGGTTTCTCAATTCCATTTTCTAATAAAAGAAGCCAGGGCTCCATGGAGATTTGGCTGATTTCAGGCCTGAGGCAGGGAAAGAAAAAGATGACCCCAGAACATCTTATACTAAAATGTAAGGAATACTCAAAAAATAATGGGAACATGTCAAAAGGACACAGAAACCAACTTGAAAAGGCTCCACTGGCCAAATATGAGGCAATCTGTGTAGCCATAAATGATAGTAACAAATCATGACTTGGATAAAATAAGAATACATGAGTCCATAGGGATTAAAAATAAATTGAAAATTTAATAATTGAAAGAATTTTCATAAGTCTCAGGGTACTTTTCTACAAATTTCTTATTAATTATGAAGGCACAAAGAGTAACTTTACACTGGAGAATTATGGTAGACACTATCTTAAATGATCATGTTCCAACATGCTCCAACATGTTGATAATATACCTTCAAGTGGTTCAGGGGGAAAATGTTCTCTGTACTGTTCTGGCAACTTTTCTGTAAGTTTGATATTATTTAAAAATAAAAATACAGTAAGTCCTCACTTAAAGTTCATAGATTCTTGAAACAGGCAAAATGACATTATAATGAAACCAATTTTACAACAGGCTAATTGATAAAAGCAAGAGAAAAGTTCCTACAGCATATCATCTAAGCATAAGGAATGATGTTGAATGAAATGACATTATTTTAGAATCTGCTGTATTTAAACAATAAAGAACTCTATACTAATCTGCTAGAATACTTAGGCACTTAGCTCACCTGTGGCCAAGAACAGTTAATCAGAGTGGGAGATAGGTAAGGACTTTTATATAAAACTCCAGTGAGTAGGAATATGTGGTGGTGATAGGTGATGAGATTTAGGCATTTGGATTTTGTAAAATATTCACTCATTATATTAATAACAAACAATTATCCAAACATAGAAAGGAACCTCTAACAGAAAAAGCCAAGAGCTGCAGTTGGAGGAGCTAGATTTTTCTGCCATCTAATTACTGCCTCACTATATAACCTTGAACAAGTCACTTCCTTTTCTTGGCCTTGGATTCCCATTTGTAAAATGAAGCGACTGAACTAGGTGATAGTGGTTTCATATTCCTATAATTATAGTCAAAATAGGGGTGTAAGAGGCATTTTATCTGAGGAGTTAATATAAGTTACTCTAATATAAGGTTGGTGCTTCTACATAATTATATGATAGTTTAAATACTAATAAGACAAATGTAGATATTACTTTACAACTATAAAACAATTATACAAGTCTCATAAGGCAATGTAGTCTATGGGTAAAAATATAGTTTTTGTAGATATTCAGAGTTGGTTTAAGATTATAATTCTGCCCCAACTATACAGCCTTCTAATTCATTCTACATAAAACTGTCAGAATTATCTGCAATAGATCTTATCATGTCACACCTCTGTCAATGGCAAAAGCATAAGATCCAAACTTTAGCATGATATCCAGTGAGTGCTTCACTAACTGGTTCATCTTCCTTTCTCTTCTTATGTTCTAGAGGATCTTGCATTTTAGTACAGGATTTCCCAAATAGTATCCCCCAGAATATTATTGTGCTGAGAGATGTTAAGAAATATTCTATAAAAAAGAGTTCTACGGTCAAATAAATCCTGTTCAAATGTTATCTCCTGTGTGAAGCCTTCCTGAAATCCTTCTATAGACATTACTTAATCTCTTTTTAGTTCCAAAATATTTTACTTATATTTGACTTCAGGCAGTTTTTAAAGTTGACAACGGAATTCTGGTTTACCTAAAGTAAAGCATAGCTATACCTAAGTCTTACATATTAAGTCTTCACCATTTTTTCTGTAAGTTCATCATTGTACTAAAATCTAAACAGCATTTTTCATTCTTTCTAAAAACATATTTTTCTGATAATAAATTAGATTCCATAGTAATCTGCTATGAAGTGCATCATTGTATCACGGAAGACATATGAACTTTGAAATAAAAAAGACCTTGAAGGTTCAATTTCCAGCTTTGCCACTAACTAGGAGAGAAACATTGGGCAAAATATTTAACCTTTCTGACTCTGTTATCTCACCTACAAAATAAAGATAATACAAAGGCAGGGTTGTTGATATTTTAGGAAGATAATAGGTAAGTCAATCGTTATAAACTATATGAAAGAATACACAGTAATTAGCATGTAACAGATACTCAAAATGTCAGTTTCTTTTGCTTCTTTTCCAAGTGTGCTTACATAGTAGTTGCCTTAGGTCCCTAATTTGTAACAAAATGGCACAAATGAAACAATAAAATTTAAATAAACAATTTTTCAAACTGTTTACATAACGTGTCCTTTCTTGCAAACCTTGAGGGTCAAATTAGAAGGGAGAGTAATAAAACAATGATATGTCATATCTAGAAACAATCTTTAGGAGAACCTACTTTGGCAGAAAGACTTAAGCAATAGTACTCTTTGAGACATTAGATGAGATCTCATTTGAGATAGTCAAGTACTGATTTGTCAATTAGCTGCTTAAAGAGCGTTCACTAACTTCTTAAATGTTCTTTTAATTTATCCTCATACATGCTTTTTTTGTTTCCTTGCTTAAGATATACTGGTGTTTCTAATGAATGTGGCCACTGTGTGATTTGAGTATTACCCTTTGCAAGGCCATCAAATTAAATAATTGCATTTGGCTCTCTTCTGGAGATGCTCGGAACACCTTGTTATCAGTATTTTCTCCCTCTGGGAAGCAAATTTGGTTAGTAAGATAATCATGCTGGTTGCGTCAAATGTTTTTTAAAAGTGTTTATTAACTCTTTCCTTCTAACTGTATGTCATTACTTACCTCTCTAGGCCCAAATCAAATATTTCTTTTCAGAAGCTTTCCATGATTATCATAGACAGATATTTATACACGTCATCTTACATCTTAATATGTACTTTAAATTTTTTTTAATTTTTTATTTTTTCTTCTCTTTAATCCCCCCCCCACAGACCACCCCACATCCATCCCTGACCTATTGATGTTGCCGTCTCCCCTTAAGAACTGGATCTCTAAAGGTGGGGCGTCCCCTCCCAAATGCTTGCGGCATGCACCTGGGGCCTGGCGTCCCCGGGGGCCTGGTACCTCGGGCGCACTTGGGGGGCTGGCACACTTGGGGGGGCACTTGGCACACCTGGTGCAGGGTGGGGGGGTGCAACCAGGGCCTGGCGCACCCAGGGTATGGTCCATGTCTCCACCTGGGGTGTGAACCCAGGACATTCTGAATGTAAAGCAGACGTGCTAACCACTCCACTATGGAGCCACCCCCTTAATATGTACTTTTAGTATCACACTGTATAATGTTTATTGCCTTGTGCCTTTATTATATTATTTTAATATTATCCTAATGAACTATATTTATTTGAAGATTTTACAGATGAGGAAAGTGAAGGAGAGGCACAGCAAGAAATTTGTCCATGGATAATAAAGTGGCAAGAAATAAAGATTCCAAATGTAAGTAATCAAAGTAGTAAGAAGTCAAGATTCTAAATTCTCTAGCCAAAGCTCCTTTAAATTAGACAATGTTGCTTTTCCCTCCTTTTCCATTATTTTTAAGATCCTGAAAGTTATTGTAAATCTTATCACAAATTCCAAAACAATTTTCCACTTACAAATTCCAAAGGAATTTTTCTAAGTTTCTGTACATAAGAATATCAACAGTTTATATGAAAGAATGAAAGCAATAACTACAAAATTTGACAAATATTCTCAGAAAAAAGCAGTTCTCTTAAGATACTCAGAAAATAATTAGAAATAGATTTTTTAAGCCATAAGTATAAATAGAAAGTATCAATTTTAATTACTTAACAGATCAGCATAGGATGTTCTAGATTAGACAGTTGAGGCGAAGGCCTCTTCAAATAAAGTTTTACAAAGTAGTGAGAAATGCTACTGTATGACAACAGTGGGCCATTTCCCCTGACTTTTGTTTTAATACTAGAGCAAGTAATAATTTAGCTATATGCAACAGATGTATTATGTAATCCTCTCGAGTCATCTTAGCAGATTGTGCCCTTATCTACATTAGCACTACTTTTATGTATTTATTAAAGGACATATATACTGCAAATATGTTTCAACAGGTCTATCTTCCTACCTAGACAGTGAGCACCTTAAAACCAGCAGCCATATCTTATTTGCCTTGGTATATTAATATCAGTTAATCTTTACTGAGTGTTTACTATGTGCTAAGGGTTTTTTACATGTGTTATTTTATTTAATCCTCAACTTTAGGAGAGTATTATAACAATTTTAGAGATACAGTATAATAAGCTCCTTAAGAGCAGGGACCTCATTATTTCATTCATTAGTATATCTCCTGTGCCAAATATAGCACCTGGCACTTAAGAAGCTCAAAGAAGTAACTTGTCAAGGGTATAAAAGTTAGTAAGTGGAGAGATTAGACGAAATCCAGGTCTGCCTGACTTTAGATTTTAAAGTGTTGGTCTAACGCCTCTCTACTTCCAACTTCCAGCTCAGAATTTGGTGCTGAGAAGGTATACAATGGACATCTGTTGAATGAATGAATATCTTTTATCTTCAGGTTACTTATCTGCTTCAACTCAAGCATTCCCCACTTCTTCACTTCTCTATCCTGATTTTTAATCTCTAAACCTAGGATATAAGCCATAGCTATAAGCTTTTATCCTGCCTCCTTCCTATTAGCAAACCTTATCATTATACACAGATAAGAAAATATTTATTACTGAAAAAAACACATGGAAATTCCACCATGGGAAATTATATCAATAGCTTGTTACTTTTATTACATAACTAGTGTCAAATAGGTCTAAAACACAAAATGGAAAATTGATGGTTATAAGTTTACAAAACTTAACCTCAAATTACCCAATTTTGTTTTTTTTTGTGGTTAGAATTTTTATTAAAAGGCAAAAAAAAAATTATAGAAACTGAAGTATTCTTCTTATAAATAAACTTCTTCATTTTTTATATTGTGTCAATAAATCTTCTAAATAAAGAGGGTAATTACATAATGATATCACTCCAAGCTATAATAAACAGGAAAGTGAGGGTGTCTTCTCCTGTATCATCCACCTTACTATGTCTACCTTCATCTAGCCTGTAGAAAAGCAGGCACAATAATATGGTTTTGAATTTGTTTGAAAAACCAGATTTCAGTTAGATGATTATTGTCTAGCTTCGGTTTCAAAAGGTGTAAGAACTTTATTTTTTATATAAGCACAATATAGTCTACAACTACGAGGCCTCTGATACTCCTGAAATATGTGCTGATTCATTTCTTTATATTTATTTGCTAGTTTGTTAAAAGAATGCTGACAGGAGTCAAAAAAATCTAGGCTACAATCCTGGCTCTGCTCCTTAATAACTGTGTGAAGCTGGGCAAATTACTTAATATCTCTAAACTCATTTACCTTAAAAAGTGGACAGTAATCCCTAATTTGTAGGGCTGCTGGGTAGATTAGAATCTGTGTAGTAATGAGCATAGTGCTAGGCACGTGGTGGCACTCAATAACCAATAGCTTTCTTTCTTTAAGGTCTGCTACTTTATTTCACTCTGGTTTCATTATGGGATGCACTTACATCATTATTTCCTAGAGCAAAGTTTCCTGTGTTTGCGTTTCTCAATCTAAATAACCTCCCACCTCAACAATTTTATTAAAATATATATTAGGAGGAAAATATTCAAGGAATTTTCAGTCTATCTTTTCAAGAAAATCATATCATAAAAAAGACTTTATATGTGTATGTGCATAACGCTTCCTGTTTTTTTGTTTTGTTTTGTTTTGTTTTTGGTTTTTTTTTTGCTTATAAGAACTATGCTGCACTGCATTCTGACTACCAATAGTCAGCTGGTCCTGGGCATTGGCTGTTCCAGGTATATTCCTGTTACCTCCACCTGGCTCCTGTAGGCACTTAAGTTTGCAACCTCTGTTTTAAACAGAGTCTTCTTAGGACATCTACCATTTCATTTTCAGAAGTTGTATCTGCATGTAATTTGCCAAAAAAAGGAAAACACAAGGCAGGCAAGTATTGTTAAACAATCAAATGTGTAATAATTTTTAAGAATTACCTGATGGAATACAGGTTCCTTTACCTTAAGGTAAACCTGTAAAATATTAAAACACATGTGAATAAAGTGTATTATGGAGGGGAAAGAAAATCTATTCCAACAGTTCTGCAAATCCCACATCTCTCCTGCTCTAGTCCTGCTACCTAGATCTGACTCCACCCATGAAAAACCAATCAGATTAGGTGGCATGCCACAGGAGGGCTAGTACCTACAGGTGAATCTCCCCAGTGTTATCTTTACCATGGTAAACTACATGTTTTGAAGCTGCTGTGGATGATTCTGGCCTCTTGGCCTCTGCATCAGCATCAAGGAGGGGCAAAGATGCACAGATAATCCTGAGGGTGAAGAGGTTATGCTGACAATCCCTATAGCAGATCTGTTCTACAGTAGAAAAAACACTGAACTTAGAGTTAGAGACAGTAGTTAAATTTCAGACTCTGCTACTTACTTGCCACAATCCTTGAGCAAGTAAGTGGCATTTACTTAACCAAAAGACAAATTTTTCCTTATCTAGATAATGAGAATAGTGGTGAGGAATATTAACCTAAAATACGTGAAAGTGTCTAGCATATCCTAAGTGCTCAATAAGTGAAAAGATTTAAAACAAATTTCTTATGCTTTCTCCTGCTTCAAAAAACCTAAAACTCTCTCACCTGGATGCATTCCCAGTTACAGAAACCCTAGTTTTAGGTTCCAGTGTCATGTGGGTGATTAAGTTCAAGTTTTAGCATGCATTTATTGCCCTATAGGAGTAGACCTTAAAAACGACATGGTAGAGAGGAGTCAAAATTCAAATAATAACCTTGAAATGATGCCCACTGCTTACAAGACAAAGTCCAAATTTCAAAGCCTTCCATGATCTGTTTGGTCTCACTGCTCTCCTCTTGTCTCTTTTTCATCCTATGATCCAGAAAGTACAATACTTCCCCAAATGTTCTAGCTCCATGCTTCTGTATCTTTAAAAAGGCTACTCTTTACCTTGCTCAGAAATCCTTACTTGCTGGCAAACACCTATCTTTCAAGATTCAGCTGAAACTATATCTCGTTCTTAAAGCCTTTTCTGAGTCTTTCTCCATTCAGCAGAAGCAACCACTCACCCTCCTCTGCACCCTCATTATGTATAAACCTCATGGTATTTGTTTATTTGTTTCTCTCACCTATAAGGAAATAATCTATTTGACAGCAAGAACTGTGCTTAGATATTTCTATATCCTTATTCAATGTAGTGCTTATCTCACAAATTTTACATAATTTTATAATTTGGCTGCAAAATTTCCTATTCCTAGAGGAAGTTCCTTACCTCACTACAAGAGATTATTTCCTTTAAGTATTCATAGAGCTTTAATAGTAAGATGTGTATGAGACATTACATCTGTAACTCTAAATTGAGTACAGAATAATACCTTTAATCTCTGAAATTTGTTATATAAAATACTAATTTCCTTTTTTATAGTTCCAGATTCTCATTGTTACTAATAAAAGCAATACAAAAGAGCATGCCTCTTAAAGACACTTTTTTTAGGGCAAAAGAATTATTAAGTTCTTACTATCTGCCAGGTATTAATTTTTACAACTAATATGAAATATGCTATTATTATCTTCATTTTACAAATGAAGAAAACTAAAGCAGACAGTAACCTGCCCAAGGTCTCACAGTTATAAGCAGTGTTGGTCCAAACTCAGATCTGACTGACTCTCAATTCTCCATTAAAACTTGGTTGGCCAGGCAAGTCACTAAAGCTCTCTGGACTTTATTCTCTTCTTTTACACAATTACAAGACTTCTTTTCACCTCTGAAAGTCTAGGATTCTCCCATGATTAACAAGTATGCAGTTTATACAAAGGACTATGAAGGGCAATGTAGAAGCATAAGAAAATAGTCTGTGTTCTTTCAACCTCTTATTCACCTTTTCAACTCACTGAAACCTAGTTTCTGCCTCCATCCATCTACTGCTGATGGTATCCTTATTAAGGTCACCTGGTCTTAGAATTGGTATTGTTATGGGTCAAACCTTAATCTTCATTTTACTCATCTTAGATGCAACTAATCTGGTATTTTTTCTAGAAATCTCTCTGTACTCTGAGATATCAGACTCTCCTAAGTTTTCCTACATCTCTGATTACTTGTTCTGAGTCTCCTTTGCTGGCTCCATTTCTTCTACTTGACTCTCAAATGTCAACGTGCCAATGCACAGCACGATGACTATAGCCAATAATACTGGATTGAATACTGGAAATTTGCTGAGAGTAGATTTCAGGTGTTCCTATTACACCACACACTAAAGTGGTAACTATGTGAGAAGATATGTTAATTAGCTTGACCGTAGTCATCATTTCATTATGTATATTTATATCAAATTATGTTGCACACCTTAAATGTATATAATATTTATTTAAAAATGTTGATTTTTATTGAAATCCTTAGGCATTATGAAATGAGGTATCCTAATTTTATCATAAAAAGAGTTTGCATACTGATGTGCTCTGACTGTCAAATGGACAAATTAACTGTAACTTTTAGGGTATAGTATCATAAATGTATACTGCTTTGCTTATCTCTAATAAAAAAAAAGTCAGTGTTCTATAGGGTTGTATCTTTGGTCATCTTAAGGGTCTATGCTATTATCTCTGTGTCAGTTCATCTATTCCCACATTTATAGTACCATCTGTTTACATGACAACTCCCAAATCTACATCTTTAGCCCAGCCTACCTGTTAGGCCTCAGGTATCAATATTATCCGGCACCTCAATTTCAACTCATTCCAAAATGAATTAATCTAACCCTACTCCCATGTTATAAACCTCATCATCTTTCCTGCATAATCTTCTCTTCTTCCAAGTTTCCTAAGTTGGTTAAGGACCTAATATGTGACTAGGCCGTAAACTAAGGAATCATTCTATATAATTCTTTTCACTCCATTCCTAGTCCCTATACTTAGGGGGTCACAAGTCCTATGGACTGTTATTTATGACAGCTTTTCATCCCCACAGCTATTTTACTTTAGTCTGAGTCTTATATCTTGCCTAAGCAAATGCAAAAGTCCCTGGGTCTAGCTTCCCACTCCTCTAATCCATCCTCCATAACCAAAGCAATCTTTCTAAAGCATGTATCTAATTATGTTTTTCCTCTACTGAACCAAGGTAGTGGCTCCGCACTACCTTGAAGATAAAAATCTAAACATATAATAGTGTACAAGGGTCTTTATGATCTGACATTTATCTAAGTCATTAGACTCAACTCACTCCTCACCACTTAACATATGCTCCAGCCATATTAAATCTCTCCTAATTCTACTGCTAGTGCTGATATAATTAAATCTCTCCCCATTCCACTGGCAGTGATAATTTAATAAGAAAATAAATGTAAAGTACTCAGTATAGCATCTGGCACCTAGTAAGCACTTAAAAAAATGATGGCCCATTACCCGTTACAAGGTTCTATGCCTATGGACAATGTCATAATTTATTTAGAAATGCTTCACGACACTCTTGCCCAGGAGCCTGTCGAACTTCCTATCATCTGTTAAAACTCAGCTCAAGTGTCTTCCCTCTGGAGTTTTCCTTGGTCCACTCAAGCTATCTTTATTGATCCTCTTTATCTCATCACCATATAACTAGTCTTTACCTTTATTACTGCAATTATTTTTTGACACAGTCTTTGTTTACATGTTTGACTTCCCTACTAGAAATGTACTCCTCAAGCACAGTAACTACTTGTTAATCATCTTCAGATTTTCTACTGCCTGATATGGTAGGTTTGCAATAAAAGTTTGTTGAAATGAGTATCTCTTAACATAAAATGCAATTCACATAAGAGGAAAAAAGCACTTGGGTAGGGCCAGAAGAAATCAGCTATCTCAACTTATTAGAAAAAGGCTAACCATTAAAATAGTCATACTAGGCATAACAGAGCAAAGCCAATCTCTCTTTTTTTTTTAAACAAATAGGAGGTAATATGTCCACCCATGAGAAAAAATTAATTTTTTCCATTGCTACTAAATATTTGCCTTTGACTTTTCTCCGGTTAAAAAAAACCCCAGATGTTTAAAAAAGTTGTTCCAACTTTTTATTGAGAAATAACGCCTAAACAGGAAACAAAGAAGCAGAGTCGGACCTGGTTAGTACTCGGATGGGAGACCACCCAGGAAGACCAGGTGCTGTAAGCGTAAAAAATAAAAAATAAGAGATTGTAAGTTGACAAGGTCCTTGCAATCTGTGAGGTCAACCAAGGGTTGCCTTGCCTAAAGAAAAAAAATAAAAATAAATAAAATAAAATAAAAAATAAACCGGACACAAAGGAGCAACATCTATGAGTTTAGTGTAGAAATATTTCAGTTTGAACAGCATGAAGCAAATATTGGAAGCAGAATGTGCCAAACGTCATACTTGGCTAGTTCAAATGCTTAATATGTTAAAAACAAAATATGACTTACTGTGGTTACTACTAAACTGAATAGAACTAAGGTAAAAAGCATATGGTAGTTTACTGAGTTCTTCATCTTGAAACATTCAAACCTTAAAAAAAAAGAGAGAGAGAAAAAGAAACTTGTTTTAGAATATAAAACTATGAAAACAAATAGAAAGCTGTTTACCACTTACCCACTGGGCCTAGTTATGCCCATCGTTTCCTCCCACCCACATGCTCATCTTAGAGAACTTGTACTGCCTACAGCCTCCAAGAGACTATGGGGACCAAGAGCAGGCATCTTCCTTAAACTGAGCCAATGAGAGCCTCTCTCTTGAAAATTTGGAGTTTGGGAGCCAGAGATTGAATCAATTAAATGTAGAGAGTCAAAGTTATAAAGCTATATGGATTCCAGTTCTGATGCTGATATCTAGGCAGCTAAACTGAATGAATAAGTAGATGATTGAGCAGAGAAGTCATTCTCAGAGAAAGAAAAATAAAGCACATACAAAGACTTGAAACCATGTGGAGAGGAAGGAATGGAGAAAAGAAAGAGAGAGAGAGAACCTGTCCTAGTCTAGTGAGGCTGTACTTCCTGCTATTGGGTTCCATGTAATTTCCTCACATCCTTACAATAAATAAATCTCTCTTAATTCAAGCTAGCTTGAGTAGGTTTCTATACCTTGTAACTAATGATCCTGGACTAAGGCACACTATTATGGAAAATATTACTATATTATAATCGTCTCTTTACTTATCCATCTCCCCAACCAGACTGTGAATTCCTTGTGTGCAGGGATTAAATCTTGTTTCCATATATCTTGTGACTTAGGATAGTGTCTGACACACAGGAAATATTCAGTGAATAAAGAAATATGAACAAATATCTGGCCATCTGTTAAAGATCCAACCTTTGAGCCTACGTTTTGGTACAAGCAGCAGGAGAGTTCTCTCAGTTTACTAATAAATTGGCTGCAGAATTGGACCCAACTTCTACTTCCTTAACTGTAAAGAAAGATGGTAGCCCAGGTGATTTCTATGATGTCTTTTATATTTAAATTCTGGAACTGAATAACTTATTTAGAGCTCATCTGAAAGCATTTTTCCAGATCAGGGCAGCAAATTTCAGCCCAAGGGCAATTTCTCAGCCTAAGCCTGTTTTTATCAATAAAATATTACTGGAACACACTCACACCCATTTGTTTACATATTAATGTCTGTTTCCACAGCAAAGTTATCGAGTTGTAACAGAGACCAGAGGCCCAGAAACCTAAAATAATTACTATCTGGCTCTTTACAGAAGAAATTTCAGAAGCTCTTTTTTAATATATATACATATATTTGTTAATTCCTCCCCCCACTTCCACTCCTAACCTAGGGATGTTGCTGTCTCCCTTTAACAACTGGATCTCTGAAGGCGGGGCGTCTCCTCCCACGCGCTCGCGGCGCACATCCAGGGGTATGGACCGTGGTTCCACTGGGGCTCAAACCCAGGACCTTCTACGTGTAAAGCAGACAAACCAACCACTACTCTATGGAACCACCCTGTTTTTTAATATATTTTTTTAACTATTCTGAATTTTACATATCTTTAGAAGGAGGTATTCTTCAACTAACAAAGATGATCATATTGAAAAGATCAGACAACCATCACATAAGGGATTCAGAGATGTCTTAAGTATTAGTGCTAGGGAAGAGGTATACTTAGAAGGTAAAGTTTTTAAACTTGTAGTTCAATTTCCCACTCTGACACTAATTACATGATCTTAGGCAACTCACCTATGTATAAGCTTTGCTTATATCTGTTCACAAAAAAGGGGTTCTATAGAAAGTAATGTCACAGGGTGATGTGATCATAAATTCTTAAAAGGGCAAGTTATTGTGGGTAGTCATACCCCAGGCATATAACTTTTTTAGTTTAAAAGGTTTATCTTTGACTTAAACAAGCCTTGTCCATCTCTTTCGTGAATCTAGGTTAACAGACTTTTGAAATAAGTGTAACCACCGTCAAGAAAACACATAGTCTTGTTACCTGTCCTGTAGTCCAATCCCACCTTGCTTTCTCCCACATTCATGCAATCTTCCTTAAATTCCCACCTTAATGCTAAATGCATAAAAGAAGCTGCAAAAACTATTATGCTTCCCTGCAATTGTCGGTTTTGGCTCAAATAAACTCATAAAAATTCTCTACAGGTTTGGATGTTTCTTACATTGACAGATCCTTAGAAGAGTTACTAAATCTCTTTGTGCTTCACTTCATCATCTATAATATAGGGACAATATGCATTTATCTTGTACAACTGTGAGAATTAGAGATGACTTGGTATTTCTAGAACAATTACAGGTACAAAGTAGATAAATACTATTTTTATGACATAATATATGAAATTTTTCAATTTATACATTCATAACTCAAGGAAAGGCAAATTATGCAATTTAAGTCAAATTTAAGTAAGAGTCTATCTAAATTGACTAAAGGGTATCGAGATCACAAGTTATAATCTTCTACACTATTATAATCTCCCAGTAATATTAATCGAGTTAATTATATTACTTAATTCCCTGATGCAAATATGAATTTTAAAATATATCAGATAATTGAATTTCAAGCCATATCAAACAACTAAATTTTAAATATTAATACTTACATGCAGTATACAAATATACAGCAGCTGTAAATCATTGGGAGTTCATCCAATAGCTATAAGAAACAAACACAGATAACAGGATTTGAATATTGTAGAGCTGCAATTATTATGCAAATCAAAATAAAATATCAACATGATTAAGATGGTTACCTCATTATCTAATGTCCTTTACTAATTCTTTTATATATTTATCATCATCTAATTTACTCTATTTAGTTAATTGTTATTGAACAAATAAGCATACCCATCCATTTATCTGTTCTTAATGTATATACCTAAGTAGACTCACTAGGCAGCTCAGATCACTTGGTATCACTATATCATACTTCCAGGAAAGAATGATGTCTACCATCTGCGGATCTGTGGGTCCTACCAGTATTCTTTTGCATTTCTCCCCCTTTCTATAGCACCTAAGATTGATTAAAATGTCCACTGATACACACAAGAGATATTAATGGTTGGGAAGTAAGTTAATCTAAATAATCTATGTCTCTGAAAAAGAATATTACCCTTATTAGCAATAATAATAATAGCTATTATGTATTAAACTAAAAGCTAAATGTTGTAGATAGGTTATTTCTAATCCTTAAACTAATCCTATAGAATTTATTTATTCACTAGAGATGCAGTTAATTAATTCTTTAATAATATAACTACTAGGTGCCAGGCAATGTGTAAGAAGCTCAGCATACAATGAAAACAAGGCACAGTCACTGCCTTCAAGGAATTCAGTCTAGTGAGGTAGAGGGAATGAAAAACGTTGTTAAATATAGAATAAAATGTCAACAAAAGGTGGCAAGAAATGAAATGGGTGGTAGATAAAGGCATTCCAAGAAGAAAAGAGTTTATGTAAAGTAATATCTTCTGGTAAATAACAGCATGTGGGCAAGGTCTCATGGTTAAGTGTTTTACATTCATTATCTCATTTAATTTTCACAACAATTCTAAGATAGGTACCATTATCACCATTCTTAGATGAGAACACTGAGGTTTAGATGTTTAAGTAACTTGTCCAAGATCACAGAGCTAATATGGTAACAGGGCCAGATTTTGAACTGACAACTCTACATTCTGTTGCTTCTAAAATCTTCCACTAGAATCACCTTTAAATGCTCCAAAAAACCTGGCAAAGTTATCATGACATCCTGTAGATAAATCTACCATAAGTTTTACGGTATATAAAAGATTTCTCTATTAAAAGTTTTGAACCAGGATTTACTGGCTTTATACTATACATCTTTTGCATTTTTATCTTCCTTAAGTTTTCATGTGTTAGGAAAATATTTGTGTAACTATTTGGCCATTTTCATATGTACTGAGGTATGTAAACAATCCATTTTGTAGGATTCTATCCAAATATTTGGACGGTAGAGCATAAAAAAATAAACTTTTTCTCTATTATTTCATAGGCCTATCCGTAAAGTCTATGCAAGGCAGTTGAAATAATTGCTGTCATTATTTTATTTATTGATTCAACAAATATTAAGCACTTACTATGTGCCTGACACTATGCTATGTGCTAGAGACAAGATGGTCCATGCTCTCACAGAACTTTACAATCTAGCATGAGAGAGAGACATTAAACAGTTAATTGTACAAACAAATATTTAATTACAATTATGATAAGTGCTATGAAGGAAAAGTACAGAGTACCAAGACCATAAAATAGAGGACCTAATTTAGGGAGTCATGAAAATTTTCCTTTAAGAATTGACACATAAACTAAGACTTGAAAAAGATGCAGATATAAGTAAGGTGAAGAGAGGCTAAAGGGAAGATGAGAACCCTAAGTAGGGGAAACAGCATGTGCAGAGGTCCTGTGGTAGGAGGGACATTTAAAGAATTGAAAAAAGCCTAATGTGGTTGATGCCTAATCAGTGATAAAGAGAAGGGGTATGAAATGAGGCTGGAGAGATTAACAGCAAATGGACTAGGCAAAATGTTTAGGCTGAAAGGGCTTCTTAATTTTATCTTAAAAGCAATAGTAAGCCATTGAAATGGTTTAAGCTGGATGACTATCTTCATCAGCTTGGGCTGCTATAACAAAACACCATAGAGACTGGGTAGCTTAAATACCAGAATTTGTTTCCCACAGTTTTGGAAGCTAAGAAGTCCAAGATCATAGTGCTGGCAGATCTGGTTCTCGGTAAGGGCCATTTTGTTGGCTTGGAGATGGCCACCTTCCCACTGTACCCTGACATGGTGGAGAAAGTAAGCTCTCAGGTCTCTTCTTATAAAGGTACTAATTCCATCACAAGGACCTCACCCTCATAACAACATCCAATTCTAATTACCACCACAAAGCCCCATCTCCAAATACTGTCAAATGAGGGATCAGGGATTCAACATATGAATTTTGAAACAATTCAGTCCACAGCAGTGGTGGTGGTGGTGTTTTAAAATACAGGGCTTTATAATTATTTAGGTATGGTGAAGCCAACAGATCAGAAGATGGCTGCCATTAAAAGACAGTTTGTTATTCAGTTTCCAAGAGCAGGGGGCATGCCATGCTACACGGGGTCATACAGGAAAGCACCAGGGTCAGTCAGGAGGAAGGAGCAAGGAAAAGAATGGGTGACAGCCTTTATTGTGGTTTCGAGAGAAAGGCAAAGCAAGGGAGGATAAGCAGGCCTAGCATTGGTCAACTTGAATAATTTCAGCAGGCTCTGGAAAATAGGGGCTATCTCTAGTGGTCTGGTAGCTGGTCCTGGGGTGATTAGGGCAGAGGAATGCTGCCTCCTGGAGTATAAGAGGTGGTTTAAGAGTATGGGCCCTGGTTTGGTTCATTTGCATAAGAAAGTCACGGTACAGGGTGAGTTGTTTGCTATTTCTAAGAACTGGCTATCTCTGGGAGGGGCAGTCTCTCACTAATCAGTGAGGCCCCAGATGCCAGAACATCAAGAATACAGAAAATAAGAAAATATGGACTGAATGTTTTTGTCATAGCCCAGTTCACACCTGAAGCCCTCATCCCCAATCTGATAGTATTTGAAGATGGGGCCTGTGATAGGTAATTAGGATTACATGAGGTCATGAGGGTAGATGTGATAGGTAATTAGGATTACATGAGGTCATGAGGGTAGATGTGTTGTGTCTTATAAAAGACACAACAGAGTTTTCAAGAAGGTGGCTGCCTGCAAGCCAGGAAGAGTTCTCATCAGACCTAACAACCTGATCTCAGTCTTACAGCTTCCAGAACTTAAACAATAAATGCCTATTGTTTAAGCCACCTAGTCTGTGGTATTTTGTTATGGCAGTCCTCACTGATTAATACAACAGTAAATATACAGTGCTAGATCAGGTATGTGTGGAGTGCTGTGAAGGGAGTAAACACAGATGTGGGGGACTAGCTAAGAGGTCACAGTAGTCCAGGCTAAGGAAAGTTGCTATTTAGATTAAGGTAGCAGAACTGGGAACAGACATAAGTGAACAGGCTTGAGAAATATTTAGTAAGTAAAATAAACAGGGATTTGTAATTGATATAATATAAAGGTGAGGAAGAAGAAACTGCCAAAGATCATAGTGCTGGCAGATCTGGTTCTCGGTAAGAGCCATTTTGTTGGCTTAGAGATGGCCACCTTCCCACTGTACCCTGACATGACTCTCAAGTATCTTGCCTAAACACTTCAGTTGATGGTTCTATAGTTTACTAAGATTGTGAAACAGAAAGTTACAAGAACGAATTTCAACATGTTGCGTTTGAGGTACCTGTGAGACAGCCAAGTAGAAATATCAATCAGGCAACTAGAAAAACAAATCTGTAGCTCAGAAGAAAGATCTGGACTCCAGATGTTGGCTGCTTGTTTATTTGTTTAAAGAAACTAAATTAAACTGAGCATATGTTAAAAGGGCACAGATTTTTAAATCTGCATGATACACATACAAGAGTTATATGAAAACTATAACTAGCAAAATTATGACTGGTACTAGAGTACAGAGTTCCAGGGTAAGGTGGGGTGTGTCTGAAGATAAGTCTAGAGAAGTAGCCAGGGGCCAGATCACAAATCTTGTGCTTCAAATTTATGAGCTTGAATTATGGGTAGTATTAAAGAGGTTTAAAAAGTGACATGCCATTTAGAGATCAGGGACTATGTTTTACACATCTCACATCCAATACTTGTACAAAGCCTAGTAAATGTTGCTCAAAGAATGAAAACAATTAGCTTTGTTTGTAAGAAGAGCATTTCTGTTCCAGTGTGACAAATGGATAGGGGAGGCAGGGACACCAATCAGGAAGTATTTATAGGAACCCGGGTTGGAGATGATGGATTAAGGTAGTGGCAGTGGAGATAGCTAGAGGCAGATGTATCCAAGAGTTATGAAATTGAATCAAGAGGTTTTAGTGGTTGTAGAGGTGAGAAAGTAGGAGAAATTAAAGATGAATCGGCTTGGGCTTTCGGTTTAAGATGGCTCCATTGACTGAGATAGGGAGCAAAGGAGAAAGAAGGGTAGCATTTATAACCAGAACATCTACTGTTCGTATTACAAAGTCTGAATTAGCTTATATTATTACCTAACATTTAAGCTTTGTTTTTGTATTATAAATAAAGTTATAAGTGAACAAACATTTTTCTTTGCTTTTATTTTCTAGGATAAGTACTTATTTTTACTTATGAGAGACAAATATATTCCTCTTCTACTAGCATTTATTTTTTCTAATATCGAACATATTATATGCTCAGAACAGAATACTTGGAAAAAGCAGAAAAACACAAATAAAAAATTAAGAAATTGTCTTTAATTTTACCCTCTACAGGATTATCAATAACTGTATATATCAGTTAGTGAAAGCAAAAAAAAAGAATGAGTTGAATGAGTGAATAAAAGAAAATAAAAATCTGAGAGAAGTTTAAAAACTTAAAACCTTTATACTCCTACCACCATCAATACCCTAAGACAGTTAAAGGAAACAAAAGAATAGAAAACAAATTTGGGTCCTAATCTTGTCTCTAACTTTCCGTGTAACTTTAGTCAAGTCACTCTCCTCTCTTGGGTTATTTTTCATTTATAAAATTTGTAGATTGGACTAAATTTTAAAAATCTCTCTTAATATCAAAGCTCTATGATTCTAAATTTTCCTCTGGTACCTTTCATCCCTTATTTGAAGGCCATCTGCTCACTCTCGGTATCTCTACCCTTCCTCTAGTGTCTTCCTCAATTCCATTCCCAAAAGGATTTCTCTTGGGTAGATGCCACAAGAATGTGACACATTAATCCTGAGAAAGGAGTTAGTAATAGCTTAAAATGTTACCCTTCACAGGGCACTCATAACTTAATAGTACTCAAAGTAATGAATCACTAACAATGGATCAATAATGATAATGTCAGACATTCTGCTTGGCTGAAGAAAAGGGAAGAAAACTAATACTTATTAAACATTTATTTACCAGATCCTATGATGGCACTTTCACATAGACCAGTCAACTGATTCTCGTAACACTCGCACAGATATTATTAGACCCAGTAGACAGATGAGAAAACTAAGCCTCAACGAGATTAAGTGGTATATCTTAAAAGCCTGTAAAGAATTAGAACTTGAACCCAAGTCGCCATCTTGGAATATTAAATCTGAAGGAAACGCTGTCCAAGCTCCAAATCATTCTTTTATTTTTTATTTATTTTTTAAAAATTAATTAATTTTTTTATGGTGACATCGGTTAACAAAATCCAGTAAGTTTCAACTGTACCCTTTAACAGTAAGGCATATATATATTTACATTGTGTTTATCTCCCATAGTTAGATTTCTTTCTGTCACCACATATTTGACCCTCTTTATCCTGTCTACCTTCCCATTCCTCCCCGACTCCCTACTCTCTGGTAAACACTAGTCTATAGTCCATGTCCATGAGGCTCTGTTTGTCCTGTTCATTTGTTGCTCTTAGGGTTTATATCCCACATATAAGTGATATCATGTGATTTTCTACTTTTTCAGTCTGACTTATTTCACTTAGCATGATTATCTCAAGGTCCATCCGTGTTGTCGCAAATGGCAGTATTTCATCTCTTCTTATGGCTAATATTCCATTGTATATATGTACCACAGCTTCTTAATCCAGTTGTCTATCGTAGGACAATTCAGTTGCTTCCATGTCCTGGCCACTGTGAATAATGTTGCTATGAAAATCGGTGTGCAAATATCTTTTTGGATGTGGGTTTTCAAGTCTTTGGGGTAAATACCCAGTAGGGGGATTGCTGGATCATATGGTAGATCAATTCTTAGTTTTTTGAGTAACCTCCATACTGTTTCCCATAGTGGCTGTACCAATTTGCAGTCCCACCAGCAGTGTATAAAGGTTCCTTTTTCTCCGCATCTTCTCCAACATCCAAATCATTCTTAAGACCAAACTGTGAATATCTGCTTGAGCTCACATTAGGAAGAGCTGAGCCTCCAATATCTCTACAGCTACAACAAGCTAAGTTCAGGCTGGTGGAATCGTTCACTGACTACCAGAATCAGGTAAGTGGCAGTACTGCCATTTCTTACTTTATTTCAGTGACTGTGCATAACAAATGATGGCCTAGCATAACTGAGCCAAATTTATCCTGAAAGGAGACAAGACAGGGAGCCTTCAAGAAATATTTATAATCATTTTATGTTTAGATTAGAGATAAAGAAGCTGTTTATACAAGTCCTTCAATATTGATGATTCTTCCTTCCTCCTCAATCATTAAGAAAATGTGATATCAGCCCAGTAAGACAAATATATAAAAGCACAACTTTGTAGTCCAAAAGGGGAAGAAAATAAGGCATTTGTATAATTTGTTCATGAAGTTGATAGAGTAGTATTATAGTAAAGATAAAACACAGAATCAAAGATCTCAGAATGAAAGGCCATCTTGCTCATCTGAATGTTGTGTTATTTTGCCAACAATTAAGTTTATATGCAAATCAAAGTGTCCCATCTTTGTTCAAAATCCTTAACAGCTCACAGGGGATAAAGTCCAAGAGGCTTAGATATGGTTTGTTTCCTAAAACACATCTCTTGCTGCGTAGTTCAATACCTGCTCCAGAGTAGGTACTCAACAATTTAATAAATTTTAGCTATTATTATTGGTAGCATTATCACTATCATCACCTCATACTTCTATTCCACAGCTACAACCATAATGTATTATTTGCAGTGCCCTGAGATGCCAGACATACTCTTACAACTCTGTATTCTAGTTGGCCTGGCAAATTCCTATTCACCTTTGACAATGCAACTCAAACATGTGTCTGAGTCGTCTGTGTGAAACCCCTTCTCTGACCTTCCTCCCTAAATAATTATTCTTTCCATTTCCATAGCACCCTGTATGCCCCTTATCACTGCATTCACTAGCATATTATCTTTACTTCTAGACCATAGACTCACTGAGAGAAGAACAAAATCATCTACACCTATACATACCTGTTTCCTATGTATGAAAAAAAATATTTTGAACTAATGAAAGTGTTTGTCCAGCCTGTGTTTGGGCACTTCCAAGGACAGAGGACTCAAGATCTCTCAAGGCAGCCCTGATCATCTATTCCCTCAGAAAATTCTTCCCTATGTTAAGCAAGATGTCTCTTTGTCTTTACCACCACTAGGACCACATAAGATAAACCTAATCCTCTTCAATATTTCCACTCTAAATACTGATGCATAAAACATTTATGTAGTGCTGTGTGCCAGACCTGTGATATAAATAGTGGATACACCAACGTCAAGCAGAGACAATCCCTCCTCTTAAGTAACTCACATTCTGATAGAGAAGTCAGACATGTAAATACATAAAACAACACAGATAGGGCAGTAATAGAGATACATGGAGTGTTATGGAAGAACATCTGAGAGGGGTATATCCCACTCTGAGGCCATAGAAGCCTTCCTGGAGGAGCTGCCACTTTGCCTGAAACTTAAAGAATGAACAAGAATTGTCCATGGGAGAGAGGGAAATGCAATAGGGCCAGACGTGAACAAATGCACAGAACAGAGAGTCTGATGCATATAGCTGAGTGTGGGTAACAAGGCATGTCTTCTCTTCTTCAGGCTAAATATAGTCATGCATTGCATAACAATGTTTCGGTCAACCATGGATGGTATAAAGGATGGTGGTCCCATAAGATAATGGAGCTGAAAGATTCCTATTGCCTTGTGCCACCGTCACTATCATAATGTTTTAGTGCACACATTACTCACGTGTTTGTGGTGATGCTCGTGTAAACAAACCTACTGTGCTGCCAGTCGTATAAAAGTATAGCATGTACAATTATAGTAGCAGGTTATACCATCTAGGTTTGTGTAAGTACACTTTATGATGTTCAACCAATGGAACTGTCTAATTACATTTCTCAGAATATATTCCCATTATTAAGCAGCATAAGACTGTCTTCCAGTTCCTTCCCCTCAGCATCATGGCTAGATTTTTAGTTCTTTCATCATTCTGGTATCTCTCATTTGAACACATGCCAGATTAGTCCTCAGACTGAATGCAGTTATTCCAGTCAAGATTTGATGAGCGCACAGTAGAGAAGCCTAACCCCTCCCTCCCTTGGATGCCTGATTTCCTGCCATCTTGTCTCAGCCAGCACATTCATCCAGTTGTTTCTTCATGTCTGGCACAGATACATAGATGAAATTGACTTCAGCAAAACTGAAAGCTTTTTTGTTCAAAGGATGCTATTACAATAGTGAAAAAACAACCCATCGAATGGAAGAAAATATTCATAAACTATATATTTGATAAGGTATCAAATATATAAAGAACCCTTGCAACTCAATGATAAAAGGCAAATGATCCAATCAAAAAATGGGCAAAGGATCTGGACAGCTGTTTCTTCTGAGAAAATATACAAATGGCCAATAATCACGTAAAAAAAAAAGGCTCGACATCATTAATCATTAGGGAAATGCAAATCAAAACCACAATGAGATACCACTTCACACCCACTAGGATGAATGTAACCAAAAGGACAGAATAACAAGTATTGGCATGCATATGGAAAAATCGCTGGTGGAAATATAAAACAGTACAGACACTCTGAAAAACAGTCTGGCAGCTCCATAAATGGTTAAGCACAGACTCATCACATGATTTAGCAATTCTACTGCTAAATAGATACCCAAGAGAATTGAAAACATCTACAAAAACGTGTACATGAATATTCATAGCTGAATTATGCATAAAAGCCAAAAAGTAGAAATAACCAAAGTGTCTGTTAATTGATAAATGGGTAAACAAAATGTGGTATATCCATACAAAAGAATATTATTTGGCCTAAATAAAAGAAACCAGACCTGAAGGCCACATATTGTATGACCCACTGCTATGAAATGTCCAGAACAGGCAAGTCCATAGACACAAAGAGTAGATTAGTGGTTGCCAGGGGCTAGGTGAAGGGAGTAACAGGGAGTGAATACTAACTGGCATAGGGTTTCTTTTTGGTGTGATGAAAATGTTCTGTAATTAGATAATGATGATGGTTCCACAATTTTGTAAGTATACTTAAAAGAACTAGTATACTTTAAAAGGGTGAAATTTATGGCATGTAAATTATAACTTTAAAAAAAAATTCACCTATAAATCCATAATACTGCCAACAAAATCAGGAAGTTAACATTGATTTATTACTATCATGTAATAATCCTCAGGCCCCATTCTAACTGCCTCAATAATATAAATATAAAGCACATGCACACACAATCCAGTACAGAATCACATATTGTATTCAGTTGCTTTTTCCTAAAATTTTAATCTCATTACATGCCAGTTGTTTCATAGAATGTCACTCAATCTGATTTTGCCTGTTTCCATAGAAATAGATTCACATTATACATCTTTGACAAGAATATCAGAGAAGTGACGCTGTGTTCTTGCCACTGTATCCTATTAGGTGGCGTACAATTTTGATTTGCTTCATTAATGAAGATACTCATTCTGATTGCTTGATTAAGGTGATGTCTGCTAGTTTCCTCCACTATAAAGTTACTCTTTTTCCCTTTATAATTATTTTGCAGTGAGGTAGTTGGAAACTATGTAACTTGCATATCAAACTTTTAATTTATTCATTTATTTATAATCACTTATTGTTTCACTTATTATATCATCTATTATTTCAGTATGGACTCACAATTTCTCATTTTATTCAATGGGTTATATAATCAATGGATTTGATAACTGTAATTATCTGTTACTATCATTACTTATTTTGATGCTCAACTTGTCCCAAAATTGGCCACTGGGAATCCCTTCAAGTTGGCTTCAGTATCCTTTTGACATGTTCCTATCATATTGTCCTTTTTCTGCCCCAGCACTTGACATCAGCCTTAGTTCCTTTTACTGAAGAATAAGTTTTAGAAACCAGATCTGAATAATAGGTGTGCTCTTTGGTATTGGGGTTCCCTGCTCCCAGGTCCTCCCATGGACAGAGAGCTAGAGAATGTACGCGTGTGTGTGTGTGTATGTATAGAAATATGTATATATGTAGTATGTAAGAATAAATATGAGATATACCATTTAAAACTGTGCATGATTTTGGTCAAATCAATTAGTCTTTTAGGCTCTAAAACTGGAATTTGTAAAATGTAAGTCATAAGTATCTAAGATACTATATATAAAAACACTTGATAATTGCTAGAGCTGGACAAATTCCAATTAATTTTTAGTAAGATAAAATGCAAAGCCTTAATTTCAGTATTATTACTCAGCCGTTGCTCACTGGTACCACCATGTTGTTAGTACTCTTGCCATACAGTTGTTAAATATTTTGAATATCATTCCTGCCATTCTCATCATTTCTTCAAACACACTTTAAGTTCTAGATTCATCACTGTTGTCAGATACACCACACATTATAATGACTCCTTGCTTCTGTTTATGTCATAGTGTAACTCTGGTATGTCATTTCATCTTTTCACTATATAAAAAGTTTCAACTAATTCTTTCAGAGTCTGTTTAAATGTTCTTTAACTTACACAGATTCTTGCAAGCTCCACTGTGTTGCCATAGATTACTTTTACTTCTTTAAAAATAATTTTCAGTAATAACTATGTATAGTACCAGGTGGGTACTAGACTAACTGGGGGAATCATTTCATAAATTATATAAATGTCTAACCACTATGCTGTACATCTGAAACTAACATAAAATAATACTGAATGTCAACTGTAATTCAATAAAATAAAAATAATAATTTTCATATTATATCATTGTTTATAGGTGTGTTCTCCCAGCCAGAAAGTATAATTGTGTTCTACGCTCGATTAGGTCAGACCAGTGTTATTATTTGCATATTCTCCAAATGAAGCATGGCATGTACAGCACACATGACATCTTATCATAAATGTGTGCTGAATATTAGAATCAATTCTAAGAATTATTATACATTTAATATAGCTGTAATTAATAATTCACATAATGTTATATACACAGATCCTTCCAGAATAGCACTGTCCAATACAGTAGCCTTAGCCTAAGTGGCTACTAAGAACTTGAAATAAACCTAATCTACACTGAGATATACTGCAAGCAAAGTGTGAAATATACAACTGATTTCAGGATGTGAAACATTTCATTAATAAATTTTTATATTGATTACTTGTTAAAGTAATACTTTGGATATACTGAGTTAAATAAAATTAATTTCACCTATTTTTTTAATGCAGCTTTTTAATGTGATTACTAGAAAAAAATTTAATTACATACATAGCTCACATTATATTCCTATTGGACAGTACTGTTCTAGAAGTTTTTGGGTTGTGATGGGAAAAAAAAGGTAAAAAAATTGAGGACTAGGATGTAGTTCCACAGCGTAGAGGTTAGCACGTCTGCTTTACATGCAGAAGGTCCTGAGTTCGTGCCCCAGTGTAGCCACAGTCCATGGTCTACGGCCATGCCACCCTGAACAAGGCTGATGTCTGATCTCAGAAGCTAAGCAGGGTCGAGCCTGGTTAGTACTTGGATGGGAGACCACCTAGGAAGACCAGGTGCTGTAGGCATAAATAACAATAAATAATAAAAAAACAATTTGAGGACTAGATATACGGTCTCCTTGGAGCAAGGACAGTAAATAAAAATCCTTGCATACCTTTAAAATTTTATGAGCTGGAGGGACCAGATCATTCAAATAAACGTCATAAGAGAGAGACATGAGGGAATGCAGACATCTAAGAATAAGAATATATTTATTTTGGTGAACTGATTATGCCTTTTTAAAATGTCTCCATGGGACTCTACTCTTTAATCCTGCTTTAAAATTGTACACGCCTGCATAGAGATGGTCAAAAAGCTATAATGCTCTCATTTGTTTTCTCTATGGATAACTTATTTGCTTGCCTCTTTACTTCACTTAGTCAATCTGGATCCTACGGCCTAAAGTAAAAAGTCCAGACTACAAATCCCATCTGTTTTTTTCCTTCAGTCTCTTGTCTTGATACCATCCTCTAGGAATGTGCCCTTTTCTCAAATATGAAGTATCTCTGAATTAGAAGAAATAGACATTTAGTCAATTTTGTCATTACTGACCTGCATTTCATATTTCAGAGTCATGTGGAAGCACCAGGATCCCATTCCTACCACTGAAATTAAAACAAAGAAACAAACAAAAAAAACGATTAGCATAAAATTATTTGAAAGTAGCCAGAGTGACTTGAGAAGACAATAAGACATTTCAGAGCACTGAGTTTTTAAGAAGAACAAAGTTTACAAAATCTTGTGGCAGGATATAAGACTTTGCATAAGCTCTATAATTAATGAAATTTCGGTATAGAAGAAACAATGTAAATTCCCTTAAATTCCCTCCATTAAGTGATTTACTAGATTAATCAATATTCTCCATTCATTCTATAAAATACACTACCTGATGCTCAGGGTAAGCTTTAAGGCTCATAGCTGGTTAGCAATCATTCAGTACTTCCTTGCACTTCTGCTCCAAAGAGGTGAACTATATGCTTACTAAGAGCCAGTGAATTATGTTTGTTCCCAAACCTGTTAATGTCACTGTATTTAGTTGTCAGAAATGCAACTGCAAAAAGAAAGCTGCTGTTTCTACAAAAACTATTTTGAATGCTTAAAACAGACTTAACAAAATTGAGTTGCTAATAAAAATAGCTATTGAATTAGGTGTGGGTAAAATATGTTACAGATCAGGAAAAATAGTAAAAATCTAAAGATTCTATATCTGTGCCTCAAAGTTCTTCCTATGTGCCTCTATTTTAAATAAACTGCTTCCATTTTAGGGTTTTTAAATTTTTGTTTGTTTTTAATCCAAGAAAGACTAAATAGAACTATAATTAGAATCCCATATTCAAAAGTCATGCTCTATATCGAATTGTCAAAAATTATATGGCTATATGTTTTCACAAAAATAAACCTTTTACTGATATATATTTTACTGATGATAAGCTTTGACTTTTTAAAAAAATCAACTAACCAAGTAATAAATCTGATAACTGAGCTACTGTGATTCATTAAGTTTGGTTAAATACCCATTTACTGAGCACTTTCTATTTGCCAAAGTCAGTTACAGATGCTAAGGTACAAAGGATAAGATTTAGTCATTGGGCTTAATAAAGCATACAGGCTAATGGAGGGCACAGGCAGATAAACAGAAGATGCCAGTATATAGAGATATGTATAGAGTACCATGAGAGCACAGAAGAAGGGCATTTATGAAAGAAGTTAGAGAATGCAAGACTGATGCCAGAGGAGTTAGCCTTAAGGATGTATAGGAGTTAGCCCAACAAACACGGTGAACGAGGTGTCACCAAATAATCTGTATGAAGCCACTTGAGAAAAATTTCAAACTCTGTTACTCTTGCTTTAAAAAAAAAAAATCACTGTATATATCATCGCATTATTTTCTACTGCTCAAAATAAGATGAGAGAAGTAAAGTTATTGCACTTATTTTACTAAAAAATGAGAAAGCAGGATGGTTGATGTCTTTTTTTTCCAAAGGAGAAATTAGCAAGTACGAAAGTAGATAAGTTAATGAAAAGGGGAACAAACTCTGTGAGGTATTTAAAGTCACACAATATACTATGAAGTCACACAATATACTATGAGATGACTATTCATCCTGAAAGGGAGACTGGCCACTTAATCATGCCTCACTTAAGAAACGTTTTTATCCAAACTTTTCCAAACGTTCTCTTGGTACTTTTATTTATACAGTATTAAAAGTCTGATTTTTAAAGAGATCTCTATAATTTATTTCTTTTCAACAACCCATTTAGAACACAAAAAATGTAATAGAACAGCCATCACCTTCTCCACACAATATTTTATATTTTGCCCCATTAAGCAAACCACCAATATTTATTCAAGTTTATCAGCTTTATAGATATAATTCACATATTATAAAATTAATTTATTTAAAGTGCATAATTGTTTTTAATATGTTCATAAAGTTGTACAATCATCGTCATTATCTAATTTTAGAACATTTTCATCACCTCAGAGAGAAACTCTGCAAGCACCTATTAGCAGTCACTCCCTATTTCTCCTCAAACTTCCCCCTTCCTCAGCCCTCGACAACCATTAATCTATTTTCTATCTTGATAGATTTACCTGTTCTGGACTTTTCATATAAATAGAATCATAAAATATGTAGTCTTTCTGTCTGTTTGCTTTCACTCAGCATAATATTTTCAAAGTTTACTCATGTTATAGCATGTATCAATAACATTCCTTTTATGGATGAATATTCCATTGTATGACCTACTACATTTTATTTATCCATTCATCAGTTGATGGACATTATTACACATTACATGTTTGCACTCCCCAAATTTATAGGTTGAAGCCCTAATCCCCAATGTGGTAGTATTTGGTGGGGTGGGGCCTTTGGGTAATTAGGTTTAGATGAGGTCACGAAGGTGGGGCTTTCATGATGGGATTAGTGTCCTTATAAGAAGTGGAAGAAACAGGACCTCACTGTCTCTCTCTGCCTATATGCAACAAAAATAGGCCATGTGATGACACAGGGAGAAGGTGGACATCTGCAAGCCAAAAAGAGGGCTCCCACCAGGAACCAAATAGACCAGCACCTTAATCTTAGACTTCCTAGCCTCTAGAGCAGTGAGAAATGAATGTATGTTGTTCAAGCCACCCAGTCTATGATGTTTTGTTATGGCAGCTTCAGCTGACCAAGACAGACTTTTAGGTTTTTTTCTACATTTTGGCTATTATGAATAATGCTGCTGTAAACATTCACGTACAGACATGCCCCATTTTATTGTACTTCACTTGACTGCCCTTCACAGATATTGCATTTTCTATAAATTGAAGGTAAGACTCTCCACCAGCAAAGATTACAACTTACTGAAGGCTCAGATGATGGTCAGCTTTTTTTTTTTTTTTTAGCAATAAAGTATTTTAAAATAAGTCGTGTACATTGTTTTTTTCAGACATGTTATTGCACACTTAATTGACTACAGTATAAACATACAGAATAAACTGTATGTTTACACAGTACAGTATAAACATAATTTTCATATGATGCATTGAGAAACCAAAAAATTCATGTGACTTGCTTTATTGCAATATTAGCTTTAGTGCAGTGGTCTGGAACCAAACCCTCAATATTTCCGAGGTATGCGGCAATCTAGAGATGACTTTAAGTATATAGGACAATGTGCGTAGGTTATATTCAAATATTGATGACACATTATATAAGAGACTGAAGCATCCTCAAATTTTAGTATCTGAGGGGACTCCTGGAACCAATCCCGCATGGATAGCAAGGGACGACTAGATTGTGTGTAGCTAAAGTGTAAAGTACATGTAGGAGAGTAGTGGAAGATGAGGCCTGTAAGGCAGAGAGTCCAGATTACGACCAACCACACACACACACACACACACATACACACACATACGTACATACAGGGATTAACATGATTGATTTTGCATTCTAAAATATATCACTCTGGTTACAAGGCAGGATAATATCTACAGGATTAGTCTCCAACTCTGACAGCAAAAAAAAAAAAAAAAAAATTAGCAACCCCATAAATGTATATTTATTTATGAACTGTATACATACTCTGGCCTATGGTAAGGTCCTTCATGATCTGGCTCCTGCATAAATCTCTCCAACCTCCTATTCTGCCACTCGGCCCCTTAACAACTAAAGAATATTAGGGCGAAGTCGGAAAGCAAACAGAAAATTACAATATGGTGTATTAAGCACAGTAACAGAGATATACATTGTGTTCATTAGTGGTACAGAAAAAGGGTCATTTAATTATATCAGGTAGCTGAGAAAGGTTTGAAGGAAGCCTTTCTAGAGAAAATGAGAGTTAAACAGTCCTGATGACATGGTTAGTTTACCTGACAAAAGAGGTTAAAGGCAGAGATGTCAAAATATATACGGTACTAAAAATAGCAAGTAGTTTGACATAGCTAAAGTGTAAAGTACATGTAGGAGAGTAGTGGAAGATGAGGCCTGTAAGGCAGAGAGTCCAGATTACGACCAACCTGCCAAGAAATACAGATTTTCAAGTAGGTTATCTCATTTAAAGAAAAATGATTCCATTCAAAGAGGCATACCTGGCTGGAGAAAATTGGTGAAATTTAGCACAGTAAACCAGTTTTTATCACTGACACACTACAATTTATCAAGAGGTGCATATTTTCTGAAATGTATTCAAATTGGCACAAATAAAAAATTCAAGAAAGAGAAGTTATTTAAGCCAAAGGAACAAATGTGAATGAAATATGTGAAAACAAAACAACATTCATTAGTCCTTAAATTATACAAATTAGAAATTCTGGAGATACTTAAAAAAGTATTTTTATTTTCTTTTCCTTGCAAATCAACTGATTGATTCAACCACATGGAGAACAAAATGTTTAATTAATATAAGGGTGACTGAATTTGACCTCAAAAGCAAAGTAAATAAAAGCAAAAATAAATAAATGGAACTATATCAAACTAAAAAGCTTCTGCACAGCAAAAGAAACCATCGACAAAACAAAAAGGCAATCAAATGAATGGGAGAAGATACTTCCACACAACACCTCCCATAAGGGGCTAATATCCAACAAAAAACCCAAACAATCCAATTTAAAAATGGGTAGAGGACCTTAATGACATCTCTCAAGAAGACATACAAACAGCCCACAGACATATGAAGAGATGCTCAATGTCACTAGCTATTAGGAAAATGCAAATCCAAACCACCATGAGATATTACCTCACACCTGTTAGAGTGGCTATCATCAAGAAGACAAGTAATAATGAGTGTTGGAGAGGTTGTGGGAAAAAGGACCCCTAATACACTGCAGGTGGGAATGTAAATTGGTATAGCCACTATGGAAAACAGTATGAAGTTTCCTCAAAAAAAAAAAAAAAAAAAAAAGTAGAATTACCACATGACCCAGCAATCCCTCTTCTGAGTATCTGCCTCTAGATTTGAAAACATTTATCTGTAAAGATGCTCATTGCAGTAGTATTCACGGTGGCCAAGACACGGAAACAATCAATAGGTGATTGGATAAAGAAGATGTGGTACATATATACAATAGAATGTTACTCAGCCGTAAGAAAAAATGAATACTGCCATTTTCGACAACATGGATGGATCTTGAAATTATCATGCTAAGCGAAATAAGTCAAATAAGTCAGACAGAAAAAGTTGAGAACCATATGATTTCACTTATATGTGGGATATACAACTGAAAACAAATAAGACAAAAACTCATAGACACAGACAATAGTTTAGTGGTTACTAGAGGGAAGTGGGGAGAGGGGAGGTAGGTAAGGGTAAAGGAGGTCAGTTATATGGTGAACAAAGAAGATCTGACTTTGGGTGGTGAACACATAATGCAATATACAGATGATGTATTATCAAATTGTACACTTGAAACCTATATAATTTTATGAACCAATGTCACCCTGATAAATTTAATTTAAAAATATATACGGGTGACTGTTAGCCAACGTTTCATCCTTATGTTTCCCTTAAAAAAAACCTGAGGCATCAAAGTTAATTTAATTCACATTTGTAGGAATTATCCAGAGCATTCCAAAAAACAACTAACAGGGACAGGTTTCTCTACATGGTCATGCCTAAAGTGAAAACTGCGGCAGTCAAAATAGTAATAGAATTAGAATAAAGAAGTCAATGTCCCATATACATCTTCTAATTAGATGTCCATATTCATAGCACTTTAATACAGTTTTAAGAGTCTCTCAAGCATATAACAGCATTTCACTGAGTTGGAATCTCCCGATTCAAATATTTTGGCATGATACCAGTCACAGTTTTCAAGGTTACAAAATACAGGTATGTTCTGATACACATTTATTTTGATCCATCTGACTAACCATACTGTAGAAAGAGTCTTAAAGAACTTTGCAATCAGACTTTAACTAGGATCCCAGGTCTATCACTTATTACTTATTAACTTATTAACTGACTCTCTTTGAGACTCAGCTGCCTCTGTAAAATAAGAATAACAATGGTTTATTTATTTACTTTTTACTTTTAAAGGATAACAATGTTTATCATGAAAGGTGGCTTGAGGATTACCTAGCATGTACCTGACATATAATAGGTATCAACAAATTTTATTTTCTAGTCCCTAACTCAAGCTATGAAAAAATTCACACGCATAGTGAATGGAATCATTAGATTTGGGAAGTAGGTTAGCTTATTTGCCATGACACAAAATTAAAGGCCCAAGATACACTGAGTTCCTTTTAAATTACATTATGATTTACCAAAATGTATAAGGGACCCAGTATAGATGAAAAAGAAGGGCATATTAACTACAAAGTGTCAAAGGCATTAACAGTATAATGTGTGATTCTTTTAAAATCTATGAACTCAAGTAGTTTTTAGTTTTGTTGGTGGTGTCAAAACAATACCAGCTACAATTATAGAGCATGCATAATTGTACTTTCCAGGTGAAGTGAGCATTTACATTAGAAACAAAATACACTATCATATTAGAAAGGCAGTAGAGTAGAGTGATTAAAAGAGCTTTGGAGAGTTGTCCTAAGAAGTTTGGACCTTATCTCCAAGCTGATGAGAAGCCATTTAGGATATTTAAAAAGAGCTTTTCTAATCATTTGCCACCTATCCTAAAGGGGATTGATTATTCACTCCCTTTTCTATCATTAATCTAGTATATAACCTTATTGTAGTAACACACAAAGAGAGGTGAGAATATTCTATTTAGCCTTATCAGTGTATTTTGGATTACTCTCTCCCTTCCCACCTCCAGTAAGGTTGCTACAACATTAGTAGATGGGCTACTACATTAATTTAGCAACATAGGTTGCAGTAGTAACTACATTAGTGTGGTAGGCAGAACAATGGCTCCCGAAGATGTCTACAACCTAACCCCAGAACTTGAATATGTGTTATCTCGAATGGCAAAAATAACTTTGCAAAGGTGATTAAATTAAAGGCTTGGAGATGGAGAGATTACCTGGATTGTTACAGTGTACCCAACCTAATTACCTGAGTCCTCAAAAGCACGAACTTTTGGGAGATGTGATTATGGAAGAATGGTCAGAGATATAAAGTTACTAACTTTAAAGATGAAAGAAAGAGGCCATGAGCCAAGAGACTCTGGGCAGCCATATAAGCTAGAAAAGACAAGTAAATTGACTCTCCCCCTAGACCCTCCAGAGAGGAATACAGATCTGCAAACATCCTGATTCATCCCAGTGAAACTTCTGTCAGATTTCTAATCTACAGACTGTAAGATAATAACTATATTTTATTGTCTTACGTCACTTAATTTGTGATCCTTTGTTACAGCAGCAAAAACCAGTACAATTACCAACAAATGGCTAGTATATTAGTTACTAAACCAATACCTGAAGTGCCTTTTAAAACTCTTGCCTAAGAACTTCGGCTCATCTGAAGACTCTCAAGAAAAGTCAAAAGGCAAGCTACAGACTGGGAGAAAATATTTGCAATACATATAATATCTAACAAAAGGCTCATATCCAGAAATATATAAAAAATCAGTAAGAAAAAGACAGACAACCCATTTTAAAACTGGCAAAAGATTCGTTGACACATCACAAGAGATGACAACCAAAGGGCCTATAAACTTTTGGCAAATGCTCAACATCATTACTCATTGGGGAAAAAATATTAAAGCCTCTGTGAGATACCACCACACACCAAATCAGAATGACTAAAATTAAAAAGATTGACAAGTATGGGCAACAATGTGGAATAAATGGAAATCTCAAATATTGCTGGTGGGAGTGTAAAATGGTCCAACTATTTTAGAAAATTGTTTGGCAGTTTCTAAGAAATTTAGACGCAAACTATCCTATGACCTAGCAAACCTATTAGACATACACCCAAAAGAAATGAGTGCATATGTCCATCAAAAGACATATATGATAATACCATAGAATATTTATTCATAAAAGTCCTAAACTGAAAACGCATTAATCAATTTTATTAAGCCATTTCATTAACATGAAAACAGGCAAATGAACTGTATTATTCATACAATGCAATAATATATATCAATAAAAAAGAATGTACTGATACAAACTACAATGATGACACTCAAAAATACTATATCAAGTTAAAGAAGCCACATGCCAGAGTACACACTATATGATTCTATTTATACAAGTTTAAGAACATGTAAATTATTATATGGGAATAGAAGCTGGAATAGTAGTTATCTTTCTGGTGGTGTACTGACTGAGAAAAGGCTCAAGGAAACTTTCTGGGGTAATTGAAATTTTCTGTATCTTCATATGGGTGGTGTTTACATAGATAAAACCTCATTGAACTGCATGTATACTTAAGATTTATATATTTGAATTATTATGAAATATACATCAATTTTTAATCAGAAAAAATTGAGAGGGACCACCTCTTCCTTGCTGTGCTCTAAATATACCTTGTCCATCAAAATACTCCCACCTAAGAGATTGGCTTTAGTACTATCCATATTGTTTCTGGAACACCTTCAGGCAGGTTAAGTTAGTGACAAATGTTCCACAGGCAGAGGAAAAGTAAGAATACAAAGTAACAATGATACTAATAGATAAGGGTTAATATGGTAATTGAAGAGAGAACTAAGGTATTTCTGCAGCCAAGTAAAGGGAATGTTTGGACTACCTAGGGAGGTTAAGGTATGTTAAATAGTATGGACCTAGAACAATTAATAATAGACATGATAATAACAGAAATGAGATTAGATGTTATGATTTTTATACTTATTTTCTTAGACAATAATTGAATGACAATAATTGTTATTCAATTATTGTCTTACTCTGGATCCAGTCAAAAACATTAAAACATAAACCACAACTCAGGCCATAGGAACCAGATGAGGAGCCATCACAGCTGCCTGCCTTAGACTACTTTCTACCAGGCTTTCCATCTTTCTGCTTGCACTTTCTACTGGGCAACTTTCCTGGCCATCTCATTTCCTCACCTCCTGTTCCCTAACTACATGGGCTACTCAGCTAACTGTGGTTTCCGCTTCTCTGGTTAAGCCTGTTGCTGGGTTTTAGCTACTAGATTGAACATGTTTATTCACAGTGTAGTCATATGAAAACCACAATTGCGCATGCATAAAGATGAGAAACTTATTTACTAAAAAATGAAAATACTGTTTCTATTGAGTGATAAGATTATGGGTATTTTGCATTGTTTTTCAAATTTGTCTTCAATATAACCATCACATACTTTTTTAACCAACTAGAAAAAAAGGTCATTGATGTTTTGGACAATGTCTGGAAAACTGGGAATAAATAAAGGGAAATTAGTAGGCAAGTTATAAAATGATTTCTAAAGGTCCTTTCATTGACTTTATGTCTATTTCATTACTAAATGTAACTGCTATAATCTAAAATGTTATTAGTCTAATAGGCAGTCTACTCACTTTCCCCTTGACAAGAGGCATAATGTTCTTAAGATCATTTCGGATGACTTTGATTAAGTCTGGCAGTAAGAGACTATAGGTATGATCACACTAAACTCAAGGCAGCTCCATGCAAAGAATTTCCAATGGTTCTTTTCAGAGGGTAATGACTTGGTGTCTCTGTGACATTTCTACTTCACTAACTTTCTATTTCAGCACTGGACTTAGAGATAATAGACTCATTAAGTAGACTTTTAAAATCTTTAATAATCTTTAATAGACTTTTTTCCTGCTTTTTTTTTTAACCATTTTTCAATTCATTTCTCTTGTTGTCAATTACCTATTCATTTAGATAACTGCACAACAAACACTCGTACGATTACAAATAGATTTTGTTGTTTATTTATTTGCAATTCATCACCCCTCAATGTAACATAAGCTCTCTGGGGACAAGGACTCTTTTTTGCTATCCTATAATATGTACCGCATAAAAATATTTGTAAAGGAAAGAATAAGTGAACACATTGCTATTTTGAAGAAATAAGATAAACCACAATTTGTGATTTGAGCAGTAAAGAGAAAAATTAAATCTCATGGAAAAGATTTCTTTTGGCTTGGTTCTATTGTAGGTAATGCACAGTTTTAAATTACTGGCTTATGGCACAATGATTTCAGTCATGTGCCAGCTAACAATGGGGAATGTGTCGTTAGGCGATTTCATCAGAGTGTACCTACACAAACCTAGATGGTATAGCCTACTACTATACATGTAGGCTATATGGAATAGCCTATTGCTCCCAGGCTACAAACCTGTACAGCACATTTTCATGGTACTGAATACTGTAGGCAATTATAACACAATGGTATCTGTGTAACTAGACATATCTAAACATAGAAAAGGTACAGTAAAAATATGGTATAAATAATTAAAAAATGGTGCGACTATATAGGGCACTTGCCATGAATGGAGCTTCAAGACTGGAAGTTGCTCTGGGTGAGTCAGTGAGTGAATGTGAAGGCCTAGGATGTTACTGTACACTACTGTAGACTTTATAAACACTGTCCACTTCAGCTACACTAAATTTATGAAAATATTTCTGTCTTCAATAATAAATTAAACTTTGCTTCCTATAACTTTTTTACTTTATAAACTTTTTAATTTTTTAAAACTTTTGACTCTTTTGTAATAACATTTAGCTTAAAGCACAAACACATGATATAGCTGTACAAAAATATTTTCTTTCTTTACATCCTTATTCTATAAGCTTTTTTTCTATTTAAATTTTATTTTTACTTTTTAAATCTTTTTTTAAAAACTAAGATACAAACACGTTCATTAGTCTAGACCTACACAGTATCAGAATCATCAACATCACTGTCTCCCTCCTCCACATCTTGTCCCACTGGAAGGTCTTCAGGGACAATAAAACACATGGAGCTGGCATTTCCTATGATAAGGAAGCCTTCTTCTGGAATACCTCCCGAAGGACCCGCCCGAGGTGAGTGTCACTCCTTGAGGAGGTGTCACTCTTTTCAAAAACATGTCCATGGTAATTTGGTTTCTTTCTTTCATCATAGATTTGCTTGTAAGCAGATAAGGCACCACAAACATTTCTATTAATGAAAACCTTTCAGAGTCGGGGTCCATGTTTTAAACTTTATAAAGAGCTTGTTGAGGTCTGCCAAAGTTTCTGCTAAACCCTTCACTATGAGTTTTCTTGAGGGGAGGGCGTCTCCTTAATCTCCTACAGTTTTCTTTTATCTTGCCTCTTCTTCAGCTATGTATTCCTATTCCAGTTCCAACAACTCTTTAGTCAGTTCCTCAGAGATCACCTCTAGAAGCTTCTCAATGTCACCTTTATCTACACCCAGGCTTAAAGTTGTTGCCATCTCAACCACAGCCTTGATGATTTTTGCAACCCTCATCCTTGGCAAATCTTTTGAAGTCATGGATGAACCTCCTCAATGTCTTCTTCCATGTGCCACTCATATACTCCTTGCTGACATCATCCCAAGCCCAAGCAGTCATTGGTGTAGTCACAGATGTTGTAATCAGAATTGCTTCAGTATCTTAAGTAGCTGTAGCAATAACCTAGGCAAAGACTTCTTCCTTGAGTAGTAGGCCTTAAAAGCTGCTACAACTTCTTTATCCATTGGTTGGATCAAAGAGGTGGTACTTGGAGGGAGAAACACCACTTTGATATTAGGATGAAAATCCCAGTAAAAGGAGAATTTGCAAAAGTATTATCATTAATAAAGAAAATCTTGAAAGGCATGTATTCTCCAAACAGTACTTCCCCATTTCGCTGGCAGAGCAATTCTGGAGGGCATCTTGGAAGAGGAGCTGGTCATTCATGACTTCTTATTGCTCTCCTAATACACTGGCAGTGTGTGCTTACTGATATGCTTAAAGGCCCTGAGGTTCTCACTATGTGAGATCACAAGAGTTTTAATTTGTAGTCTGCAACACTGCGCCCAAGCAAGACTGTTATCCTTAAAATCAGGCCTTGACTTGGCCTCCTTATGGATGAAATTCAGGTGTCCCTTTCCAGACTTGGGAGGTTTCACCCATATTGAATATTTGTTCTGGCAAGTAATTTTCCTCTACAATCAGCTTTCGAGTGTCTAGAAATTCTTCAGCTGCCTTCACATCACTACTTGAAGACTCAACTCTTTCACATTATGTAATGAATAACAATTCTTGAATCATTTAAACCCCAAAGCTAGCAGTGAATTCAACATCATGGTCGGGTCTAGCCTTTTCTTTCAACATCACAAACTTTTTGCTTTGGCTGTGATCGTCATGATGCTGAGAGGGATACGTCTCTATACCTGGTCTTCAATACAGGTAATTAGAGCTTTATCCATTTCTGATACAAGCCCTTCTCAAACTTTTCTTAATCTTGCTGCTTTCAATGAAGATCCTTTAAAAGCTTCCATCACTTTGTTCTTGTTCTTCTAAATGGGAACTATTATGGAATGGGGACATACCTGACTGGCAAGCAATAATAGTCCTGATTTCCTACCTTCGTAGTCCTTAATCACTTTTAATTTTGTTTCCAGGTCAATCACTTGATGTGGCCTCTTACTGGCAACATCAGCAGTGGTTAATGTTTTACATGGTTAGGGGCCATGATGAACAAAACATGAGATTAAATCAAACACAAGAGAAAATGATGCAATCAAGAGACAGTAAACACAAGATGTATAAGGCTGCTACCAGTTTAACACAGCATATTGTTTTACAGCAAACTTTTTTTAAAGAAAGAGTACACTCTAAAATAACTGTAAAAAGTATAGTATAGTAAATACATAAACCAGTAACATAGTCGTTTATCATTATCAAGTATTACATAGTTGTATGTACTATATTACACGACTAGCATAGTAGGTCTGTTTATACCAGCATCACCATAAAAATGCACTGTGCTACATACAACATTACACCAGTTATGATGTCACTAGACCTAGACAGCAGGAACTTCTTTTTTAAAGTTTATTGGGATAACACTGGTTAATACAATTATATAATTTTCAGGTGTACATTATAATTTGACATCTATATATTCTATTGTGTGATTACCACCCAGAGTCCAGTTTCCTTCAGCTACCATGTACTTGATCCCCTTTACCCACTTTACCCTCCCCCAACCCCCTTATATTTGACAAGAGACTCTTTACCCTGTCTACTTCTTCCCTCCTTCCCCATCCCCTACTCTCTGGTAACCACTAGTCCATTGTCCATGTCCCTGAGTCTCTGTTTGTCCTGTTCATTTGACAACAGGAACTTTTAAGCTCCATTATAATCTAATGGGATCACTATCATATAGGCAGTTTGTTGACCAAAATGTCATTACATGGTTCATGGCTGTAAAAGCATAGAGATCTGGGTTCAAGGTATGGGTCCACCATTTACTAATTGTGTGATCTTGGTCAAGTTACTTCTCAGATAAAATGAGGTTAAAGAGTTCTTCATAGCTTATAGAGAGTATTATATGACTTCATATAAATTAATGTACTTTCCACAGAGCCTAATATATAATGCTCTATGAATGATAATTACCATTGTCTCTTCAACCTCCAACAATGTTAACAGCAAATTTTATGACTTCATAAAAATTAATGACTAAGCTATTATCATTTGAAACTTGGAAAATTCTAAGAGTACTAACCAGGCTTGACCCTACTTAGCTTCTGAGATCAGACGGGATCAGGCTTGCTCAAGGTGGCATGGCCGTAGACTGTTTTCTTTTCATAGTAATTCTGCATGGAAGTAGACTGCTTTTTTGGTCCATTTTTGGGAAGAGTAAAGATTTTAGGTGGATTAAAAAAATGTAGGTCAAGACTGTCCCCTTTTGTCAGAATAGTGAAGTTTAGTGTCCTTTTTCATACATATTCATTTATTGGTGGGGGGAGGGGAGTTATAGAAAGGTCTGATTGTTTTAGTAGGATCTTAATTCCTCTAATTTCCTTCTTTCCCTTAACTAACACGTCTCAAAAGGGTATTCCCCGCTTTCTAATTATCTCTTTCCCAGAAGTGATGCCTTTCCCAAACTGCCACCATAGGTCTCAAATACTTTCAAGTCCCTTATCTTTAGCTAGGAATGTGATCTACCAGGTCTTAGAATGCTTTCAGAAATTTTATATTTATTGTGGATCTTTTTCTTTCTATTGGAGTTTTTGTCAAAATTAGGCCCTCAATTCCTCTCTCTTCTTTTCCATGTAATTTTTAAATCCATCCCAAGTCTAAAACATCAAATATAGTTCTGTTGGAATTTACTATTTATTTCTTATTTAAAAACAATTTCAAGTTCATAATATTGTTTTTCTCCTAGTAAAGATGAAAGTGTGGGTTAAGTATGGTTTTATTTCTGTTCCTTCTTAACCTGTCCCTTTTTATTCTTATTATTACTGGCTGTGGTTTAATATTTTATAAACATTCTTAAAACACCCCAGGAAATAAAGCAAAGAGCTAAGTTTGTGAAAAAGTCTTTCTTTTGAAGATAGATCAAGTAACTTTCTTAAAACATCATGCATAGAGAAAAGATTCAAAAATCGAAGTCTCTCATATCCAATGACGATAATGCAAGAACATAAGAGAGTGATTTTCCCATCTCAGGCTCTGGTAAAATTCATTCATTCATCTACCCAACATTTACTGAGGATCACTAAATTGCCACTTAATAGGGATACAAAGGTAACTAAGACACAATCCCTGCCTCACAGAAAGTAGAGGAATATGAAAAAGTCATAAAGGTTAGATATAGGACAGTGTCCTTTACAAAAAGTCTTAAAAATATGTAAACCATACTACATATACTTTTTAATTATACACACACACACACACACACACACACACATATGTAGTATAAACACAAAAACGTGGAAGGGTGTGCTGAGAGAATGAAGGGAATAAAATCAGGTAGGAAAACAAAGGGAACTTCAATCTTATCTATAATTTGTAGTTTATTTCTTTAAGAAAGAAGAAGAAAGAAAGACCTGAAATAAATATTGCAAAGTGCTAAGATCTGACAAAGCTTGGTGATAAGACACATAGGTGAATCTGTTATATTATCTCTATTCTTTTCTTAAAATATTTTTTGTGATTTTTAAATTTTCTTATTCAAAATATAGTTCAATTTACTTACAAAATTTGTAGAATTTTAATTCAGAAGTTTCAGAATATGTTCAAATTGTGTAATAAACACAAAACTAAGAACCAATTTTAGGAATGAATGAGAAAAATGGCCTGAATACTGTACATCATTTTTTAGATGAAACATTATACATACCTGTGAGTGCTAAATAAGAAGCAATGTACCGCTTTTCCAGTCCATCTTTAATACTTTGAATTGCACCAAAAATTGGAGGTATAATCATAATCAGGTTACTCACTGTATTCCCTGTAGGAGAAAAACACAAGAAAGAAGATAATCAATACTACTTTAAAGATACATGCATTTGGCTCTTATCAAAAATTAAACAGGTGACTTCTCAGAAAGATAGTGAAAAGATATTAGCAGCTAAAAGTGAATGCTCTCTTCAACAAAAATTTTTCCAAGAATCCAAGTAAATAAAGATGCCTTCAGACAAATGAAACTAAGAATTTCAAACAGAGCATCCAGGAAAGGAAATACTAAATTCTAAAGGGAAAAAGTAAATGTATCTCAGGAAGAACCTCAAACATACAGCAGAAAATGGAGGCAGCTTACATAATGCAACTAAAAGGGTGGTCCATGGATACGGAATGTCAAGATAAAATATAGGATTGAGTTAATTTTGTCTTTTGAATCAAATGGCAACAAATCGGGTTTCACATTTTTCATGTCTTTTTAAAATTTCATTTTTTTGTGGAATGGAAAAAGATATTTGTATTTTATGGAATGTAGTAATAATCTTAACCTGATCTTTGTTATTGTCTTTATAAAAACAAAGCTCAAACGTGAATAGCAAAGAAACAATAAAAACCCTAATAGCAGAAATAAGTAGTAAAATGGGGAAAGAAATGGCTAAACTATTTTCTAAATTGATTCTGGGTAGGATAAAGCGGCCCAAAACATTCAAAGTTCCAAATAAATGATTTTCAATATAGGAGCAGATATCAAGACAAATACCAGTTAATGGGCATATACAGAATACTCTACCCTACAACAATAGCATATACATTCTTCTCAAGTGCACACAGAACATATTCTAGGATAGACCATATGTTAGGCCATAAATTAAATCTCAATAGATTTTAAAAGATAGATAGATAGATAGATAGATAGATAAAGTATCTCCTCCAACCACAACAGAATGAATTTAGAAATAAATAGCAGAAGGAAAAGTGGAAAATTTCACGAATTTGTGGAAATTAAACAATACTTAAACATTCTTAAACAACCTATGGATCAAAGAAGAAATCACGAGAGAAATGTGAAAATACCTAGAAATGAATTAAAATGAATACACAACATACCAAAATTAAAGGGACACAGCAAAAGCGGTGCTGAAACAAGATCTTCAAGCTGAATTGAAACGATGCTACTTAGCAACATGAAAATATAGGAAAATATACAATACACTGATGAAGGTAAATATATAGTCAAATTCAGACCACTAATACTGTAATATCATGGTGTATTAACCACTCTAGCATAAAGATAAAAGAACAAAAGTACTAAAAATAACTGCAGCTACAATAATTTTTTAACGAATACACAATAAAAATCAAGTAAACTGTGACATCGAAAACCTAAAAAGAGGAGAGTAAAGGGTACAGTTTTAATATGAGAAGTTATCAGCGTAAAAAAGACACATCTATAAGTTGTTTTATGTAAGCTTCATGGTAACCACAAAACAAAAATCTACAGTAGATATGCATAAGATAAAGAGAAGGGAATCAAAGCATACCACTACAGAAAAATCAATTCACAAGGCAGGCAGCAAGAGAAGAAGGGAATCACAAAACAGCCAAAAAAGCGTAAGTAGTCCTCAGCAGGCATTAATAAGTCTTAAACTATCAATAATTACTCTAAATGTAAATGAATTAAATACTCCAAGAGATTCACTTCAGTTTTAAAGATATACATTGGCTCAAAGTGAATGAATGGAGAAAGATATTCCATGCAAATGAAAACCAAAAGAAAACAGGAGTAGCTACATTTATATCAGAGAAAACAGACTTAAAAACAAAAACTATAGGAGATACAAAGAAGATCATTACGTAGAATAAAGTGTTAAATCACCAAGAGAATATAACAATTGTAAATATATATGCTCCCAACATCAGAGCACCTAAACATGTTAAGCAAATACTAATAAATCCAAAAGAGGAAATAGAGAACAATACAATAATAGTAAGGGACTTCAAAACCCTACTTTTAAAAATGAATAGATTATCCAGACAAAAATCAATACAGTAAAACCCCCTTATCTGTAGAGGATATATTTCAAGACTCCCACCCTCCCCCCAAAAAAAACCATGAATAGTACAGAACCCTATATATGCTATTTTTTTTTCCTATACATATATATTGATGATACAGTTTATGGCTTCTCTTTGGCATATCCAAATTGCTATAATCACTACTTTTGTGCCTTGGGGCCATTGTTAAGTAAAATAAGGGTAACCTGAACACAAGCACTGCAATACCACTGTAGTCAATCTGATAACTGAGATGTCTACTAAGTGACTAATGGGTGGGTAGCATATACAGCATGAATATACTGAATAAAGGATGATTCACAGGACAGAGCAGGATAATGAAAGAGTTTATCACATTACTCAGAATGGCATGGAATTTAAAACTTATGAATTGTCTGTTTCTGGAATTTTCCATTAATATTTTCGGACTGCAGTTGACTGAGGGTAATTAAAACTGCAGAAAGCGAAACCACCAATAAGAGGGGACTACTGTACAGAAAAGTTCGAATTCAACTATACCTGAGGCCAAATGAACCTAACAGACTTAAACATTACATCCAAGAGCAAAAGAATACACATTCTCATCAAGCACATTTGAAACATTCTCCAGGATAGATCATATGGTAGGTCATAAAACAAGACTTAGCAAATTTTAATAAAACTGAAATCATACGAAGGATCTTTTCCAACCACAATGGTATAAAACTAGGAATTAATAACAGGAGGAAAACTACAAATTCACAAATACATGGAAATTAAACAACATACTCCTGAACCACCAAATAGGACAAAAAAAAAAAAAAAATCTTGAAACAAATACAAACGAAAACACAACACACCAAAACTTACGAGATGCAGCTAAAACAGTTCTAAGAGGGAAATGTATAGCAATAAACACTTACACTAAGAAAAAAGAAAAATCTTTTATAGACAACTTAACTTTACACACCTCAAAGAACTAAAAAAGAACAAAGCCCAAAGTTAGGAGAAGAAAAGAAATAAAAGATCATAGTGGAAATAAATGAAATAGATCAATTTCATTTCTCAAACTACGAGCTGTTTTTTTTAAAAGAAAAACAAAATTAACAAACCTTTATCTAGACTAACTCAGAAAAAAAAAAAGAGGACTCAAATAAAGTTGAAATGAAAGAGAACGTTACAATGAATTTTGCAGGAATACAAAGGACCATAAGAGAGTACATGAACAATTATATGCCAACAAAAAACCTAGAAGAAATAGATAAATTCTTTTTATATACAATCCAATCCACCAAGACTAATCAGGAAGAAATAGAAAATCTGAACAGACTAATAACAAGGAGTTTGAATCAGTAATCAAAAACCTCTCAACACAGAAAAGCTGAGGACAAGTGGTTTCACTGGTGAATTCTACCAAACACTTAAAAGAATTAACACCAAATCTCAAACAACCAAAAAATAGAAGAGAGAATACTTCCAAACTCATTTTATGAGTCTAGCATTACGCTGATACTAAAGTCAGATAAGGACACAAGAAAATTACAGACCAATATCCCTGATAAATATAGATGCAAAATTCTCAACAAAATATTAGCAAATAAAATTTAATAGCACATTAAAAGGATCATATTCTATGACCAAGTAGGATTCATCCCTGTAGTGCAAGGATGGTTCAACAAATGCAAATCAGTAAATGTGATATACCATATAAATAAAATAATAAAATAATAAAATTCATATGATCATCTCAATAGATGAATCTGACAAAATACAAGATCCTCTTGTGATAAAAATGCTCAACAAATTGGGTATAGAAGGAATATATCTAACACAACAAAGGCCATATATGACAAACCCACAGCCAACATCACACTTAACAGTGAAAGGTTGAAAGCTTTCCTTCTAAGATAAGGAACAAGATAAGGGTTCCCACTCTCACTACTCTTACTTGACATAGTACTGGAAATACTAGCCAGATGAATCAAGCAAGAAAAAGAAATGAAAGGCATCTGAATAGGAAAGGAAGAAGTAAAATTGTCTTTGCAGATGATATGATCCCACGTTTAGAAAATTCTAAGATTCCACCAAAAAATTTCTACAACTAATCAATGAATTCAGTAAAGTTGTAGGATACTAAATCAACATACAGAAAATGATTCCATTTCTATATAACAAAATATCTGAAAAAGAAACAATCCAATTCACAATATTAAAATCAATAAAATATTTATGGGTAAATTTAACCAAGGAGGTGAAAAATCTGTACACTGAAATCTATAAGACTTTGATATTGCATGTTCATTGATTGTAAGAATTAATATTGTTAAATTGTCCATACTACCCAAAGCCATCTATAGATTAAATAAAATCTCTATCAAAATTCCAAAGGCATTTTTCATAGAAATAGAAAAAAACAATCCTAAAATTTATACTGAGCCACAAAAAACCTTGACTAGCCAAAGAAATCCTGAGAAAAATCAAAGCCAGAAGCATAACAACTTCCTGATTGCAAACGATACTACAAAGCTATAGTAATAAAAATAGTATGACATTGGCATAAAAACATATGCATACACCACTGGAACGAAACTGAGAGCCCAGAAATAAACATCACATATATGGTCAACTAATATTTGACAAGAGAGCAAAAAACACTCAAAGGAAGGATAGTCTCTTCAATAAACAGTGTTGGGAAAACAGGGTAACCACGTATAGAAGAATGACTTTATACTACTCATAAAAATGAACTCAAAATGGATTAAAGACATAAGCATAAGACCTGAAACTGTAAAACTCCTAGAAGAAAATATGGCAGTAAAGCTCCTGAACGTCAGTCTTGGCAATAATTTGGACATAATACCAAAAGTACAAGCAACAAAAGAAAAAATAACTGAGACCACATCATACTAAAAAGCTTTTGCATAGTAAAAGAAACAGTCAACAAAATGAACAAGCAACCTTCAAAATGGAAGAAAATATTTGCAAATCATATCTAATAAGTAGTTAATATCCAAAATTTATAAAGAACTCACAGAATTCAACAGAAAAAAAAGCAGTCTGATTTAAAAAATAGGCATTTTTTCCAAAGAAGACATACAGTTGACCAACAGGTACATGAAAAGATGCTCACCATCACTAATCATCAGAGAAATGCAAATCAAAAGCACAATGAGATATCCCCTCACACTTAGGATGGCTATCATCAAAAAGACAAGAGAAAACACGTGTTGGCGAGGGTGTGGAGAAAAGGCAACTCTTGTGTACTCTTGATGGGACTGTAAAGTGGTACAGCTGCTACAAAAAACAGTATAGAGGTTCCTCGAAAAATTAAAAATAGAACTACCATATAATCCCACAATCCCACTTCCTGGTATATATCCCAAGAAATAAAAACATGATCTCAAAGAGATATCTGCACCCCTATGTTCACTGCGGCATTATTCACAATAGCCAAGACATGGAAACAACCTAAGTGTCCATCAACAGACATTATTATTATTAAGCCATGAGAAAGAAAAAAAATCTTGTGACAACTGAGATGAACCTGAGGAAATTATGCTGAGTGAAATATGTCAGACAAAGAAAGATGAATATTGTATAATATAAAGTGTATGTGAAATCTAAAAAAGCCAAACTCGAGAAATAGAGAATAGAGTGATGGTTACCAGGGGCTGGGAGTGAGGGAAATGGGGAGATATTGGTCAAAGGGTAAAAACTTCCACTTATATGATTAACAAGTTCTGGAGAGCTAATGCACAAGATGGTGATTATAGCTAATAAAAACTGTATTACATACTTAAAAGTTACTAAGAGTAGATCTTAAATGTTCTCAACACACACACACACACCCACACACACACAAATAGTAATTATGTGACAGACTAGAGGTGTTAGCTAATGTCATACTGGTAATAATTTTACTATGTGTAAATGTACCAAATTAATATGCTATACACCTTAAACTTACAGAACATTATATTTCATGTATACCTCAATAAAGCTGGGGAGGGGGGATCCAAAAGGATCAAACTATTTCCAAGTAACTTAACCCTAGAACAAAATTGAAGAATATATATGATAATACGAAAAATATCCAGGTCCCAATAAGGTAAGAAACACGATGTCTGGCATCCAATCAAAGATTATCAGGCATACAAAGAAGGAACAAACACAATCCATAATGAGAAAAATAATCAACTGAAAGCGATCCAGAATGGACACTGATGACAGAATTAGCAGACAAGGATTAAAACAGTTTATATATAAAAGTCTAGAAAATACAAACTAACCTATAGTGTCAAAGAAAGCTTATCAGTGGTTGTGGGGTAGTGCTGGGGTAGAGGAGACAGTGGGATGGAAAAAGAGGACTTATAAAGGGACATGAGGAAACTTGGAGATGATAGAGATGTTCACTATCTTGATTGTGGTGATGGTTTCGCATATGTATACATATGTCAAAACATAATTTTGTACACTTTAAATACATGCATTCTATTATGTGTTAACTATACCTTAAAAAAGTTTTTTTTTTTTTTTAAATGTTTGCCTCTGAGGAGTAGAACTGGAGGATAGAGAGGAAAGAGTTATGGAATGGCACTGCTTTCTGGTTTTGTTACAAGCCTTTTAATACTAGCTGGATTTTTATCTATTTTTTAAAATGTATTACTTTGATAAAATAAAAATTAAAGAAACTTTTAGGAAAGAGAATACAATAGTTGGGGATAGTTTCATAGATGTGGTAAGATTTGAGTTAGATCCTGAAAGGAGAGAAAGGAACTAAAATCTACGGATAGCCTATTAAGTACCAGGTACTGGACCTCACATTGTACAAGTGCTAACTTATTTGCTTCTCTCAATAACTTTGTGAAGTATTAGTGACCTATTATACAAACAATAAAGTCAGGCTAAGAAAGTATATAATTTATCCAAGTTTTCACAGTAAGCAAATGGCAGAGCCAAGATTTTATTCCAGATTTATCTACCCTTATAGCCAATGTTTCTCCCCTTAAATGCATTAGCAAAATGTTTGCATAGAAAGGTCCTTATGAATATTTTAAAAATTATGTCAGAGTATTCTTTTAAAAGTGTTTTAAAGTAAATTCTAAATTGTACAAATAGCAAAGTTATTTGCCTAGGTGGAGTATGAAAATATAAGGTGTGAAGCCAGACAGATGGAAAGTTTTACATCTAAATAGCAGCTATCAATAGCTTTAAGTAAACCTGTAGAAGACGTTGAATATTGTACCATTCAGGGAGCCCTAGGATTCAAACTAATGAAAATCTTTACTGATCTCTGAGATTAGGAAATTGAAACATGCCCAAAGGAACATATAATATTAAATTCAGCTGAGATGTCAATATTATGATGTCAGAAATACATTTTAAATAACCTAGAGGCAGCGGGTAGGGGAGGGTCCTACAAACTACATGAAACTCAATTAAGGAGAATGCAGTCTTACAAGTTAGAATGAGGATTTGCAAACCACAAGTGCAGGCTACAATGAGACACAAAATAAGGACAACTCTGAGAGAAAGCTCCAAAGACAGAAAGATGACAGTAGAGTATTCTTAGGAGAAAATCTCAATATATTGCCTCAAAGCACTATTTACCTCTATGGAAAGAGCTGGGTAGTGGTCTTTTCTCTGCTTTAATTCACCTTCTCTTTGGAATGCTTACCTATTTGTGGCACCCTACTTTAAACAAAACAGAGATCCTAAGTACTGAAAGAAAAGACTAAAATAAAGGAATCATTTACTCAAAAATAAAACATGTCAAGCAGGGAATGGCATGATTGCTGTAGTCAAATATCTGAATTGTTAAACTAAAGGTGAATGAGTCTTGTGGCTGTAAAATATCAAAACTAAAATCCATAAAGTTATGGAGAGGCAGATTTCCACTCAATATAAGGCAAAACATTTTAATATTAGAGTGAAACAAAGAAATGTAATAAGCTGCTTTATTAGACTATAGACTTTTGAGGGGCAGTCTCACTCATACTTCTGGTTTTCACTTGGCACACTACCAAAGACAAGGGCAGGTACTCAGGAAAGTCTGGTAAAATGAACAAATCCATGCATGCATGCTGAAACCTGAATATAGTAGTTTCTCCCTTATCTTCTGGTATTATTCATAAAATTATGTGTTTCTTAATTTTTTGATTTAATGAAGGTCACAGTGGATGGTAGCTTTATTTTAGAGTAACTTCTCTCTTTTTAAAAAGTGACAAATGTTTATTGTAAAAAATTTAAGCAATTTAGAAAAGTGTAAGAAAAAATTAAATCATTAAACATCCCCAACACCTGGAAATTATCAGCATTAATATTTGATAAGCTTTACATATGCGGAGAAATGAATGAATGGATGAATTTAAAAAGAAAAGGTAAAGGGTTTATTATTTTTTTTCAATTACAGTTGACATACAATATGATATTAGTTTCAGGTGTACAGTATAGTGGTTAGACATCTATATAACTTAAGTGATTATCCTGATAAGTCTAGTACCCACCTGACATCATGCATTATTACAATATTTTGACCATATCCTATGCTGTACTTTATATCCCCATGACTATTTTATAACTGCCAACTTGTACTTCTTAAGTTCTTCTCCTTTTTCACTTAATCTCATCCTCTCAAACCCCCTCCCAACTGGCAACCATAATTTTGTTTTCTGTACCTATGAGTTTGTTTGTTTTGTTTATCTTTTTTTAGATACCATATATAAGTGAAATCATATGGTATTTGTCTTACTCTGTCTGACTTATTTCACTTAGCATAATGCCCTCTAGGTCCATTCACGTCATCACAAATGGCAAAGTTTTATTCTTTTTCATAGCTAAGTAATATTCCATTGTATATATGTACTACGTCTTGATCCATTCAGAAAAGACAAAGTTTTATAGGATATTAGACATGCGCTTAAAAAAAAAACTATTAAATATATCTTAATTTAATGAAAGCAAAACTGAATATTAAAACTAGAGTCCTGATTTTTACATTTAATTTTTATAGCAAATGCATCCTTGCTGTGAAACATAAAGAAATTCACACTCCTCAATTTCCTCCCACCTCCCTTCCCCTACTTATTGATTTTTATTAGTCATTTCCACATTGTCAAGGACTATAAATTTCACATTGTCAGGGATTTATATTTAGTTCTATAAACCACATTTTCCATCCTTTTTTATATAATAGCTTTAATAAGACAAAATTCACATATCACAAAATTTATCTTTTTCATGTGTACAACTCAATGGTTTTTAATATATTCAGAGATTTGTGCAACCATCATCACTAATTTAGAACATTTTCATGAGCCCCAAATGAAACCCCAGACCCATTAGCAGTCCCTTCCCATATTTCCCCCGCCGCCACAGTCCCTGGCAACCACTAATCTACTTTCTGTCTCTATAGATTTGGCTATTCTGGACATTTCGTATCAATGAAATCATATAATATGTAGTCTTTTGTCTCACCAAAATGTTTTCAAGGTTCATCCATGTTGAAGCAGGCATGTATCTAGAACTTCATTCTTTTTTATTGCCAAATAGCCCATTGTATGGATATACCACATTTTGTTTATATATTCATCATTGCACATCTAGGTTGTTTCTTTGGCTATTATTGATAATGCTACTATGAACATTCATATACAAGTTTTTGTGTGGACATGTTTTCAATTATCTTGGGTATATATACCTAGGAGTGGAATTCCTGAATCATACGGTAATTCTATGTTCATCTTGTTTTTAGACTCAATTCTCTTTAAATGGATGCAGTCCCTACTTCTCTTTAAATGGATGCAGTCCCTACCACCAGTCTTTTTTCCTATGGCTTTTCTTTCCATTTTGCCTTTTTTTTTTTAAACCAAGTTTAACTTATTTAGATTCATCATGATTTTCATATAGTTTTTTAAAGAATTTATACATGCTGCATTCTCTGATTTCTTGAGTGCTTTAAAATATTGTCTTTTGCCTTTATAGTCAAAAGATGATTTAGCTATAAAATTCTGGGGTCTCTTTCTTTCAAAAGTATTGTGCTGTTGTCTTCCAGATTGAACATTACTATGGAGAAGTCAGAAGCCAGCCTGAATTTTCTCTTGTAGATGACTCGCTTTTTAGCCTAGACCTTTGAAGGATTCTTTCTTTATACTTGAATCTGTGTATCTAGGTAGTTATTGGGCATCCAGATCAGATAAAGATGCTACACCTACTGTATCACTCTATAAAGCTAAATAAAGATCGTTTTAGGTCAAAGACATTTTTGACTCCTAACTCAGACTGACAGCTTGAACTTGTAACTATAGCTGTGGAGCTACAGACATAATTTCAATAGCATCAAAACATGTTACATACCTAGGTACGAATCTAAGAAAAAGACATGTTAGATACAATACTAATAAAACTCCCAACAGGTTTTATGGGGTACAAATTTATAAGCTGATTCTAAATTTTACATGAAAATAAAAAGCAAAGAAGAGTCAAGACAATTTTGAGTAATAACAACAAAATGAGTATTTACACTATTAGATATCAAGGCCTATTAGCAAGGATAGACAAATAGGACACTAGAACAGTTAAGATTCCATGAACAAAATAAGATTTACAGTCACTCGATTTAGACAAACATGACCCTGCAGTGTAGTATAGAGAAGAGGGGTCTATTAAATAAAAGGTACTGGATCAACTGGACATTCACATGGATAAAAAGTTAGTCTGGACAACAAGCTCACACTTCCTACTCAAAAATAAATTCAGATAAACTGAAGATCTAAATGTGAAAGGTAAAACAGTATAACTTTTAAAAAGAAAACATGGGAGAACATCTTCTGACCTTGGAGTGGCAATGAGTTTTTAAACAGGACACAAAAAGAATTAACTACAAAGGCAAAAAGACTATAAGTGTCCAGAAGATAAGACTATAGAGTTAAACTAAGACTATAAAGTCAAGAAGGAAAAATAAGACATTGTTTTTTAAAAAGCTGATTTGCAGAATAGATATGAAATTACTTTGTAAATAAGAAGATATATAAATGTTAGATAATTTAACTTTACTGAACTAAAAGAATGCACATAAAATGATCATAGACTGGATATTTTTGGTTAAAAAATAGTAAGGGTCCAACCAAGAGAGATAAACCACAGAATAATCTGAACAGTTAAAAATTACTATAAAGAATCATTAATTTTAAGAGGGAATCAGAGTAATGAGGGATTGACTTAGTAAGAAGTAAAGAGAACTCAACAGAATATAGAAATAGAAGTACCCCTAAGATGGAAATAGAACACTAAAAGAAGAGGTCCCCGCCAGGGCTGAGATCCAGACCTCTTTGGAGAATGCATGACCATGGCTCACACAACAGTAGGGAAGGTGCTGTGGTGCCACACCTACAGAGCTTACTGAAAATCTACTCTTCAGTATTTGTCCTTAATCTGCCCTCCAGGGTGCCAGGGAAATCTGATCACATCAAGGGGGCAGCTACTGGCCACTAGGTGCTGCTGACAACTGTACTCTGCAGGAGCTGGCACTGGAGAGGCTGACTAAGCTTCAAGATCTAGGTACTAGGGAAGCCTCATGCATTGTACCAGATAGACACTGGATAAGCCACTTACACAGCAAGACTCATGCACTGGAGAAGCCACTCTGCCAGCACACCAGAACCAGGAAGAAACACCATTTCCTACTGCAATGTCTTGCGAGTGCCCTCCACTGACAAAGTTTAATATCCTGCTGGCTGTCAAAGGAAACAGAGCAGGCAATGAATACTGAATTTGGAGCTGAGAGGTAATAAATTGATATCTAGCACAATTATAAAACTATGTTTTTACCAATTATGACTGGGCAAAATTATGGTTAGTGAGGGTTCCCCAAGTAGCAAAATGATATGAATGGGTGTTTTATTTAAGATGGCAAAATAATATAATTTTTCCTCCCTTCCTCCCACATTTTCTACAATGTGGTAATATTGTTTTTATAATTTAAAGTTAAAATATTAATAAAATAAATGAACGATAGGAAATAAGGCTAAATTGCTTCTATTATGAATTTAACAGGGTTTGGAGTACTCCCAGGAAATTCAATTAAAAGTTTTTTTTTTTTTTTCTGGAAATAAAAACTAGAGATATATTCACATACCATGCAATAGTATACTAAAACATTAAAGTAAAAAATCTCTTTTTTTCTAGAGGGAAATTTGGTTTGGACATAGACTTAAGGAAATTTTTAAAAATCTGAAAACTATGATAGTTTTATACCCCAAACACAATCTCTTTGTATTCTCTCCCGAAATACAATTTATAAGTGAGGTTGACAATATTCTAATAACTTCAAGGCTTCTTCATAGGTAAAGTCATCTTTTTCAAGCAAAAAAAAGTTAGGAAAGTCAGGAGAAAAAGGCAATGCGCATAAGAGTAGATTTGAAACAACTCTGAATGAAGGTACTATAGGAAGATGTTTGTTTGCCTCAGCAATGACAGTAGGTGGAGCCAGTGTGCTCAAAGTGTGCTCAACAGTCTTAATAGTTCTTCGGACTTGGCAGAAAACACAGAGCCCTGGGGCAAGCGGGTAGACAATCTAGAGCTCAGTTGTATTCTAGTTGTATAACCACCATCCAGAGCTAAGGATTAAAAAAATAGAAGTATTAAAACCTGGTGAAGCTAAAAAAGTGATCTATACTGCTTACTGCCACTGTGCGGAGCCCTCCTGCACAGTGAGCAAATGAGCTAGATGAAAGCAATAACTGGTCTGAGTCTCCCCAAAGCATTTTGTCAAATATTTTACTGCTTATGCAATGTTCAAATAATGTTAAAGCTCCCAGAACTTCAGAGACTTCAGAGACGGAAGAAGACAGGGAAATCATCCAACTTAATCTCCTCGATTTACAGTAGGCAATATTTTGTTCATACTTACTACCACTTCCTTGCTGTATGAACTTGGGCCACTTATGTATGCTTAAGCTTTACTTTCCTGACCTGTAAAGTGTGTGAGGGGGACCAATAATATTTAAATTATTTAAATAAATAAAGATGATTAAAACAATGAATATGGCCAAATAATGCATATAAAGATCACTTCTGATAGGGGAACAATCCAATGAACACTATACAGGAACTTCCACAATCATGCCATGTTAAGTGCTCCCTGGGAAAAATTCTTGTACTTGGACCAGCTCAAGAACAGCTGTCACAAGGAAGAGTGTGTGCCTTCTAATCCAGACCAATAAATAACAAAGAAAATTGTAGGATACTCTGGTTCGTTCAAAAATTTTTTAAAAATCATATATAAATGCATGTTATAGTACCAAGTACTAATTTTTAATTAAGACTGATAGCAGAATAAAAACAGGAAACCAATACAGGTACAGTTAAGTCCTCACTTAATGGCATCAATAGATTCTTGGAAACTCTGACTCTAAGTGAAATGATGTATAAGTAAACCAATTTTACCATGGGCTAATTGATATAAACAAGAATTAAGTTCTTACAGCATATTTCTGATCACAAAAACAACACCGAACTTCTATGTAAAGCCCCCAAACGCATTTAAGAAAGATGAATAAAAACAAGTGAGATAATTCTTTTCCAAACCACTTATTCCCATTCAGTTGCAGGTGGCCAGAGCCTATCCCTGCAGCTCAGGATGAAAGGCAGGAACCCACCTTGGACAGGACTCCCTTCTACTGCAGGGCCACTCACACACATACCCACCCACACTCACTCAGACTGGGACAATACAGACATGCCAATTAATCTAACGTTCACATTTTTGAGATGTGAGAGGAAACCAGATACAGAGATGCAGATGTGGGGAGAACATGAAAATGCAACACAGTCAGTGGCCCCAGCCTGGAATTGAATTTTTTTCTCATCAACATCACAAAACAAATGCTGAGTAACGACATTATTTGAGAATCTGCTATAAGACTTCCTTTAAAAAGTGATAAATACAAATTCAGTTCAATTTGACAAACATTTATTAAGCATTTTCTATTGGCAAAGTACTGAGCTGGGAGATGGGAAGAAAGGTTAGTAAGTGAATAACCCTGGTTCCTGTCCTGAGGAAGTATATATACAATCTAGTAAGAAAGATAGACAGGTAAACAACTAGCAAGGGAGAAAGGCAGGACCAAGGAACATAAACGACATACTTAGGAGGAGGGAGGAAACCCAAAAGGGGCTTCAGTAAGGAAGTAACACTTGAGCTATGACTTAAGAAGAATTTTTACCACTATTAATACAGGAGTCATTCTATTTTCTTTGGCACACATATAGTAGCTTCAAAAAATTAATTTACTGAAACTGGTTTTTCACGTTATTTTTAAAAACAGACATTACACTTTCACTTTACTGCATGTAAGTTATAACAAAAATATTTAAAAAACACATATTGTAAAAATAAAAACATTCATATAAAATTCAAGATGATGTACAATTTTAGGTTTGGGAAGAAAGGCCAAGTACATAGTGGTAAGGAGATAAGAGAAGAACTTGGAAACTCCATTGTAAGTTGTGGCTCAGATAAACTCTAGCCTAACAAGAGATAGAGGTCATAGAGGGGAAAGACTTTTCATAGCAAAACGAGCATTATGTATACATAACACTGCTTTGAAGAAGGTTCAAAGACAAGAGCTAAACAGTGAGAATAAACAATTAACAGATAAGCATGATGGAGATGACAAGAGTCAGAAGAACAAGGGAAGTAAGTCGGTCTTGAATTCTCTGGAGAAATACTTGGTGAAATGAAGATTTTAGATTTAGCCAAAGGTCAAAAAAGAGGAGTTTCTAAACCATGCTCAGGATGACGAGGCATTACTGAAAGAACAAAATCTGAAAATGATTATTTTGATAATCCCTACTTCCTTTCCATTTTTATTGAAACTTCAGGATCCAACTCAATAAAGCAAGTTTTGCCTAACCACCTTACTGAAAATGATCACTCCCACTTTTTACAGCACATACTGTTCTAACCTCTCATCTGGCACTTAGCACAGATTGCCTTGTATAGTCAGCACTTTTTTTCACTAAATCAGAATATAGATATTTATGTCTTATCTCCTAAGCTAAACAATATGAAAGAGGCAACCACAGAAACAGATGTAATCATACCAACAGCATGTCTAACTAAGAATTAGTCTCACAATAAATTCATTTGAAATAGTATCCAATGAGTTATAATCTACAGAAGACTTTCAAGTGCAGAAGCAATAACTAGATAGCAACACAAAAGTTACCAGATAGGGATCATTGGTATTTCTAGTAAGAACTGGTTTCTGGCCCAATCTATCATAAAGAATGTTTGTTTCCCGAATACATAACTCAGAATATACCATCATTTGGGGCAGGAGGAAAGTCTTGAAAGTTGCTGGAGAAGCTTTAAATAACTAGAATATTAAACTGGCTATGTAATATAAGTTAGTGACCCACTTCTCCTGAAGGAATGGGTGAAGAAAACAAGGAGAGAACTGGAATTCATTAAATATCTATTTTGTACCAGATGCTATATAACATGACTTTTGTTTTAATTTCAAAATCTCTAAAAATAATGTAATAAACCACCACCTAGAATTAATCACTGTTTATATTTTATGACTGCATCAAGCCTTTTATTTTAATAAAGGAAATAAATTATTACAGATAAAGTCAAGGTCACTCATCTCTCCAGTCCAATTCCCCTTCACGCATTTCCAGAGGCAATGGCTAGTGTTAATCTGCTGTGCGCCACTGTAATTCATTTAAAAATTATTTTACACATATGTGTGTCCATAAACATAGTTTTGCTTTGTTTGTGTTTTTGATTTTTTATCTAAGTAGAATAACTCTTTTTCTGCTCCTTTTTATTTTCTGTATTTTTTTATTCAGAAAATTTTGAAGAGTTGAATTCTTTAAGTACTTCCCTAAGCCTGAACGATGAGCTCCATGAAGATTTTACCACTATTTCTCCCAGGCTTAGCACTGTGCCTGGCATACTGAAAGTAATCAGTCAGTATATGCTGATTCAAAATGTTCTACAATAGAAAAGTAATTACTTTCTAAAAAGAAAAACGGGAAAAGTTGTTATCACAAAGAAAAGCCATATAAACATAACATCGATAAAAAAAAAATACCACACACCATAATGTAGGTTAATAGAAAATGGTATCAATTAATTAACCCTTGGCTTAATATAACTGATGAAAATTTCACAGAAAAGATAATATTTGAGTGTGCCTTAAGAGTGAATAGGAGTTAAGACAAGTGTAGAAAACAGTATTCAGGGCAGAGATAAGACACACAAGCAAAAGAAAGAAAGAACGCAGTGTGCCTAGGAAACCATAAGAAGTAACTTATATTATGTCTAGGGGACAAGGAGAAAGCTATGAAGATAAACTGAAACTAGATAAACATAGATAACATGTTTGTGATCTCCCTACCAAATTGTAAAAGGTCTGAACTCTATCTCAGGGAGCAAATGGAGAGCAAATGAGGCAGAGGAAGCAATAAAAGACAAGAAACTTTAAGTTAAGCCTGAGAGACTGCATGTGATAGAAGAGGAAAAATAGGACACTACTATAATAGTCCAAATAAGCGATGATGAGGACTTGAACTAAGATGACTGTGAGATGGGCAAGAGGGAAAAGAAGGCATTGACTAACTTAAGAGTATTCCCAATGGGTTATGCAAAAGTCGACCCAAAGCATGCAAATATGTAATTATTACTCTGCTGAAAACTAATAAAATGGCAAAAGTGTTAAGAAAGTTACCTGCTTTCTTTCCATAGAAGGAGAGAGTAACTTTAAATATGCAGGGCCATCATCATAAATATTCCCTAAACAGATTTTTCATTATAATTCAATAAGGTGCTTTAGCTTGATGGTTGACACATAGTAAATGTCAATAAATATGAGATGCTATATTAATACTGCTGTTTTGAACATTATCTAAAAGGCTATAAAAAGAGCTCATTTTCCCTGGAAATCAAATAGTCAGTGGTTCCTCCTTGAATCTTGGCATGAATTCTCAAAATTTAAATCTTCCCAGCTGCCTAGGGCATAAAGAATTTCGTCAAATCTAATTGTTGAAAGAGTTAAACAGAAGAGTAAATACCTAAAACTATTTAGCAGTGGTAGGAAGGTCAGCGATGAGGATTTTAAACATGTCTGTGCGCCTTCCCCTCTATAGAGTGGGGCCCAGTATCTGAAACAACTAATAAATTATACCTTCTTACTTCCTGCTAAAATATACTCCATTAAAATCTCTCTACAAAGTAGCAGATTCCAAAAAGCTAAATGTTAAATACTATGTACAAGTGGACAAATTTTTTTTAGTAGGTTAGAGCCACAGTTCCCAAACTGTGGTCTGTGGATCCTTTTGAGGGGTCCTTTAGATCAAAACTATTTTCATAAAACAGAACTATTTACCTTATTCACTGTATTGACATTTGCACTGATGGTACAAAAGCAATGGTGGGTACAATTGCTGGCATGTTTGTACTAATCAGGGCAGTAGCAACCAAACTATACTACAGTCATTGTATTCTTCCCCACTGCCATACATTCACAGTTAAAAAAAAAAAAAAAAGCCAGTTTCAATTAACAATGCCTTTTATGAATACTTTTGTTTTGATGAAGACTAAAAATTCCTTTTATTTTGATGAAAATGAAAATTACTAATTGCATTAAATCTCAACTCTTGAGAGCATATCTTTTTAATATTCTCTGTAATAAAATGGAAATCTGCACAAAAAACTTCTACTATATACTGATGTATGAAGGCTGCTCAAGGAGAAGCATTTGTGTAACTGTTTTGAGTTGTGATCTGAACTAGCTGCTTTTCCCATGGAATGTCATTTTTACCTAAAAGAACTAACAGGTAAACTGTGATTATTCATTTTGGGTATTTAAAAGACATTTTCCTGAAAATGAATAAAGTGGGCCTGTCACTTCAAGAAAAACAGCTGAGAGTATTTTTTACCAAGGATAAAATTCAAGCTTTTGAGCGAAAATTAGAATTTTGGAAAACCTGTATCTGCTATTATGAATTTGACAGATTCCCAATACTTGAGACTTTTTTGATGAAATTAGAGGTGATATATTAATAAGTGTGATCTTTTGATATTATATAAAGAAATGTCAACATCTAGAAAATCTGCATCAATAGTGAACCAATATTTTCCATATGACTGATACATGACACTATAAAATCATGCATGGGTAGTCTATTTGAAGTGCAAGACAGACCAATGGATTTTAATGTAACATAGTAAGAAAAGTTTAATGATATAGTTTCAGATTCTACATTTCAATTAACCCTAAGACTGCTACTTGTCAAGTTTTGGTATACTATCAAAGAATAACATAGATAATTATCCGGAAAGGCTATTTTAATAAAATAATTCTTCCTTTTCCAACTACATATGACTGTGTAAAGCCTGATTTCCTTCATACACTTCAATCAAAACAACATATTGTGACTACAACATATTAAATGCAAAAGCAGATGTGAGAATCCAGATGACTTCCATTCAGCCACACATTAAAGAGACCTCCAGAAATGTAAACAATGCCATTCTGATCATTAAATTTTGTGTCTTGGTTATTTTCCATAAAATTATATTATTTATGTTAACATGTAATAGATTTATTTTTAAATGAATTAAAACAAACATTAAAAATTCTTTTTCAGCTTTAATTACTAATATAGTACATATCAATAGACAAAACACAAATATAAATAAAAGCTCTTTGGGATTCTCAATTTTTAAGAGTGAAAAGGGGTCCTGAAAGCAAAAAGTTTGAGAACAGGAAAGTGGAACACTAGCCTAACACACTTCCCATAGTCTACCACAGGGTCAAGCCAATCTTCTATTCAGAAAAAGCCAGAATTATGGGATGGGAGGGGGTCTCCTTTAGCAAGGTTTCCATAATGCACCTTTGTCTCAAAGATCTACACTTAGTGGGACAGGAGTGAGGAAGCCTGAAGGATATAAGGGGACAAAAAAGAAGGATAAGACTTCATGAAAATCCCAGATTCTTGGACTTCTGTAAGATAGATAGTAAGGATCCAGTGGCTGGTCCATGTGTAAAAGATGTTTCAAGAATTCAAACATCTGAAAATAATAATCCCTTTGCAGAGAAGGGACTGATACGGAGTGAATTTTCTGTTTTTGCTGTTTGGCCTAAAGGCAAGCCATAGTCATAATGGTGTGGCTAACCACCAGAGATAAAATCTATTTGGCCTGAGGAACCAGGGAGTGGAGCCCAGGGGAACCACTGCCACCTGAGAGTGAGGGGAGAAACACAGATGGGAGGGAGCCAGAAAGAGTCCCTAAATTATCTGTATGAACTCTGTCCAAATCTCAGGCAGACCCCTGAACCATGCATGCACAAAGTCAACTCAAAACAGCTTGCAGCTATGGTTAGAAAAGTTGATGATGTGTTTATTTCTAACATGGCAAATATTAATAGACACAATCTATGTAAACAAAAGCTCTCTGAAATCCTCAATTAAGTTTTCAGAGTATACGGGGTTCCAAAACCAAATTGTTTAAGAACAGGTTTACAGGCTATCCTATTATCTATAGGATAAAACTGAGACTCTCTAAGATGTCACATAAGATCTTTAATAACCTGTCCCTTAATTACTTTTCCATTACCACCATGCATTCTATGCACAACCACATTAGATTATCTACTCCCCAGAAAAGCTTTGTACTTTCTTATCTATGTATCTGCACATACTGCTCCCTATTTTAGGTGTCCTATAATTAAATATATCAAATGTCAATTGAATGCCTATTTGGCCAGGCACTTATGCTAGACAGTGGTAAAATTCTATTCACAATTTAAAACCATCTAAATTGTTACTTTCTCAGTAAAACCCTAAAATAAGAAGGGAAGAAAGAAATCACCCAAATATCCTCACAGAATTAGTTGCTTTCTCCTCTAAATGCCAATACTATCACTTTGTTGATTTTCTATTTTTTTCTTCACTAATCTCCAATCTTTCTTGTTGTCAAGTATGATGTTTACTCCTCTTGGTATTCCAAAGACATAGCATATACCTTGTGCACAGTAGGTGCTCCGAATGTAATTGTGTAGGAGAGAGTCAATTTACCGCTGAACTGGGAAAGCTCTACTCTTATCTCTAGGGACACTGGATATCTGTCTCTTGGACAAGATAAGTCAGTTGGATTTATGACATGCTGTTTAAAATCCAAACCTTCCCTGGTAACTGTAAACGAATTTGTTTGCTGATGGTTTTCACCAGATAGAACTGCTTAGCCAGCTTGGCTTGACTACATGTCCAGAAAGATATGGAATACCCCACTGGGAATTTCTGCCCTGGGCTCTCCTAAACCCATTATTTACCACACAGATCTTGGTGGTTCAATCCAGAGATGAAGTGGACCTGTGGGCAAAATAGGATCCTAGGGAGTTTCACCTTGATGTCCCCCACATCCTCAATGCTTGTCTGTCTTCTCTTTCTTTTGCTGTACTATATCCTTTGCCTTTAAATAAAAGCCTTAGGTGAATGCTCTATGGAGATTTGTGAGTCCTTTCAAATACAGAAACTTGTGAAATCTTTGCAGTAATATTTTCTATACACTTCCATGAATGTAAAATAAATAAATAAATAAAGCCACATGGGCCAGCTCATATCCTTGTCAATCTTAAAATGAAAATTTCTACGTTTTATACTGCTTTATGGTTTGTAAATACTTTCATATCCACTAATGCTAAATTCTCAAAGTAACCCTTAGGTTACTTTGGGTTACTATTAACTAGAGAAACTCAGGCTCAAAAAATAAAATGACCTGTCCACAGCTCCTCAACCAGTAAGGCGTAGAATCGGACTCTAGCCTAGTTAGACTATCAATTGTACTAGGCTACCTCCAAAGTTTGCAGCATTACATGTCTCTGCTGTAATTAAAGGGTTTAATGTAATATCTCTGTATCCTGATAAGGCTTATTGAAACAAGTCACAAAGGCATGTATATTCATCTATTTATTAAAGAGGTTAATAGCAATATATCATGTTGATGTCAAGAGGTTGAACATATTCATTCATTTACTCCACAATTACATGAGTACCTATTACAGGGCTTAGGAACTGTGTTAGGTAGAGCTTAACAGTTTTGGTGAAAGTGAGACATTTTAAAGCAGAAAAATGAATGCTTTTTCAGTCCATTGATGAAAAAAGTCTAAATTTAATTGTATGATCTGACATTTTAAATTCTTAAGAAAGCCATTAACCATCATTTATATGGTACTTTGGAGTGTATAAAGTTACTTATCTAATTTGATCCTCAAAACAAATCTATGAGGTATTTTAAATTCAATTTGACAGCTAAAGAAAGTGAAAAATCAAAATTAAGTCATTTGTCCTAATACATACAAGATCACACGGCTTGTACAAGGCAAAGTCAGGATTCAAGTACAAGGTTACGAATCTATTGCCTTTCCACTTTGTAAACTATTTCTTATTCTTGTGTTGATTTGAATTTAAATGCCATGTCATTTTTTGTTTTAAAAAATCTACAAAATGAAAATAAGTAAAACCTTTGCTTATTTTACCATAATAATTAATTTAGAATTTTAAAGTAAAATAATTTAAATGTCTTAGTGATGATTTTATTCTAACTGATGGATTATAAATATGTTTCTTAATATTTATTGAATTACACTTTTTTAACCTGGTAATTTCAAACAGTTTTTTGGCAAATAAAAATCATTCATTTCTTTAATTCAGCCTCCAAATCAATATGAATGAAAATGAATAATTAAATTTAGATTTGTATTTTCTAAACATGAATAGTTTTCTGAGTTGTGGAATTCATTTTGAAAAGGTATAATTAGTTGTTAACGTTTAGCAGTATCTCATAACAGTGTAAGCAACCAATATTTGTTCCAAAGGACACATTAAATAAAAAATAGGTTTATGAATTTATTTCATTTAACTTAAATTCTTAAACGGTGTTTAATTTAAATCAAATTCCTAGTTCTACCAGAATCCTTTGGACCAAGTTCCACTGGAACAAGACTTTTTTCCAGGGTACTCATTGCCCAAGTGTCAGCTTTTAAAGATCTGAAGAAAACCTGCTTTAAAGAAAACCAGAGAAAATGAGATAGGTCAGCCAAGGCAAGTGCGCCATGTAGCAAACAGAGGTTTCTCTGTGATCCAACTAAAACAGCAGTGCTGTTATACCCACACACATATAACGAATACTTCTATGGTCTTTCCCATTAACCTTTAATCCAAATACTGAAATTTTTATTTTTAAACTTGATTTTAAGAATAAAGAGAATGAAAGTGAAAAATATCACAAATTAGATAATAAAAAAGAACAAAGCAGAAGAGTACTAACATCCACTGAGTTTATATGCCTGAAACCATGCCAGTGACTTTATTTACATAATCTCTTTTAATATAAAATATCACTTTGTGAAAATATCGCTTTGCCAGTGACTTTATTTACATAATCTCTTTTAATATAAAATATCATTTTATATATCAGGAAATTGAGGCACAGCAAAATTAAGGAATTTGCCCAGTGTCATACAGCTCCTGAGTGGGAATATCTAGATTCAATCTCACATCATTTCTCTTACACGACAAGCTGTGTGCTTCCTACCACATCATACAAAAAGAAAAAGCAAAAGTGAAGACAAAAGAGACACAATCATGAGTGTCTGGTCTACGCTAATAATTCTTAAGAAGCAAGGAAACCATGTAATTCTGGCAACTATACTAGACTCATCTGAACCTCTACAGAATTTATTCATTTGTAATCCACATGAGTAAAGAAATGATACTGTCTAAATTCTTTCACTATTGTAACTTTGTGCTATTTACCTTTTCACATTTTAAGTTTATAACTTACATAGAGCATAACCTGTTGGGGAAAAAAAACATCAAGAACATTGCAAAGTAATATACATACAGTAGATATTTAGTAAATATTTGTTGTTTGAATACTTTGGAGTCAGTAAGTACTTGAATAGCTGAAGATGTAATTAGCCTTCAGTGACAATGAACTTAAAGTTCTGGTTTTGAAGTTCGGTCTGGAAAAGGGTTCTGTTTTAATTGATCACGACCAAGACACACTACTAGCTATCTGAGTTCATTCGTCACTTCTCTAGTATCTTCTATTGTATCAAAAGGGCTTCAGAATGACAACCAGGCAAAAAGGAATCTTTTTTATTCTATAGAATATGCCAAACAATTCCTCAATGATTTAAAAAACATTTACTGAGAACTTAATCTATATTAGACACTGTGCTAAGTGCTGTAGATACAGAGGCAAAGTTGAAGAGCTTTTTTAACTTGAGACATTATCGATAATAGTGGAGAGTATAGATATGTATATAAATAATCACAATACTATGTGACGTATACCCAAATCATTCATTCAATAAATATTTTTTGGAAAGCCTCATGTACTAAACACTGTAACAAGCACTGGGATACAGCAATGAACAAGGCTTTAGGGCTGCTGAGCTCCCAAAAGACTGAAGGTGATTCCCAAAGGTGGGGAATATGAGAGAAAATTTGAAAGCAATATGGTAGCTGGTTATGACTGTCCAACAGAAAGAGGTAGAGCAGTGAACTGCCTATCTTAGTACCATAAGAGGCTGAGTTTCGATGCTTACACAGGAATAGGAGGTATAACAAAATAACATGATCACTTCAATATACAGAATAACATTTGACAAAATTCTTGACAAAACATGACAAAACCCACTCATGACAAAACTCAGCAAGTTAGGAAAAGAGTTTCCTCACTCAGGCAAAGGATATCTACAAAAACCCTAGAGCTAACATCACATCTAATAATGAAATACTGAATGCTTTCCTCCTCAGATCAAGATAAAGTAAGATGTCAATTCATACCACTTTTACTTAATATTGTACTTTAAGGTACTAGCTGGTACAATAAAGCAAGAATAAAATAAAATAAAATGCATAAAGATCAGAAAGGAAAATATGAAACTTTCTATTCACACAGTACACGATAGTCTACTTAGTAACAAAAAGTAGGTGAACTCAGCAATATATAAGATAGAAGGACAATAAAAATCAATTTTCTATCTAAATGCTAAAAACAATTAGAAAAATAAAATTTAAAAATAGTTTATAAGAACATAAATCATCATAAAATACTTAGAAATAAATTTAAGAAGATGTTTAAGACTTTACAGTGAAAACTGCAAAGTACTGAGAGAAATTAAAAGAATTCTAAATAAATAGAGAAATATACCATGGTGGATTTTAAGACTCATATTTTTAAGATGTCTGTTCTCCCCAAACTGATCTATAGATATAATACGATCTCAATCATAATCTCAATAGGTATTTTTAAAATAAAAATTGATGTATTAGGTATCTTTTTTACATAAAAAATTACCTCGAAACAGTAGCTTAAAAAAAAAATCAAACATTTACTATTTCACATAATTTCTGAGAGTCGGAAATATGAAAGAGGTTCAGACTCAGTATCTCTCATGGATCCAAGTCTGAAGACAATTGAAGGCCTGAATGGGACTGGAATACCTTCTTCCAAGATGGCTAATTCACCTGGCTGTTGGCCTGAGACCTTTCAGTTCCTCACCAAACAGACCTTTCTTCATGACAAGAGAGATGGTTTCTCCGACAATGATCAAGAAACAAGCCAAGATTGAAGCACCTTTTATAATCAAGCCACACCTTTTATAACATAGTGTCTGAAGTCTCACCCTATTACTTCTACTTCATTTTATTGCAGTAGAAGAAAATCACTAAATTCAGCCCATACTCAAGGGGAAGTTATGGTTAAGTTTCACCTCTTAAACAGAGAAGTAGAAAAGGATCTGTGCACATCTTTCAAAACCACCACAATTGACAGACTGATGCTAAAATTAATATGGAAATGCATAATACCTAAAATATCCAAAACAATCTTTAAAAAGAACCAAGTTGGAAGACTTAAAGTAGTTGACTTAAAGTCCTACTATAAAGCTGTATTTATCAAGACTTTGTGGTAATGGCATAAGGATATAAAAATAGATTAATAGATTAGAGATTCCAGAAATAGACCAATATGTACAGCCCACTGATTTTTGACAAAGGAGAGAAAGCAATCCAATGGGGAAAGAAAAGTCTTTTCAGCAGATGCCATAACAACTTGATATGCATATGAGGAAAAATAAACCCTAATCTCTACTTCACATTATATATGACAATAAATTTGAGATGGATACAGACCTAAATATAAAGTTCTAACTACAAATCTTCTAGAGGAGAACATAGGAGAATATTTTCACAATCTGAAGGGAGACAACGGTTTTTGGACAGGATAAGGAAAGCAATAACCATAGAAGAAAAAGCTGACAAATTTGACTCCATCAAAATTTAAAACTTTTCCTCATTAAAAGACATCTCTAAAAAAATGAATAGACAAACCACGGACAGGGAGGAAATATTCACAAAACATCCATCTGATAAAAGGACTTACATCCAGAATATTTAAGGATCCCCTGTAACTCGATAATAAAAAGAGAACAATTTTTTTCTAATGGGCAAAAGATCTGAAAAAACATGTCACAAAAGAAGATATTCAAATGGCCAAGAAGCACATGAAAAGGTGCTTAACATCTTTAATCAGCAGGTAAATGATAACTAAAACTACAATGAGATACCACTACACATACTCTAGATGGAATAAAATTTAAAAGAATGACAACATCAAATGTTGCTGAGGATGTGGAATACCCCAAACTTCCATGATGAGAATGAAAAATGGTACATCACTGTGAAAAAGTCTTGCAGTCCTTTACAAAATCAAACATAAACCAACTCTAAATTCTAGAAATTTACCCAAGAAAGATGAAAACATATGTCCACAAAAAGACCTGTTTAAGATGTTTGTAGCAGCTTTATTTATAATAGCTAAAAACTGGAAACAGCCCAGGTGTTCATCGATAGGAGAAAGGATAAACAATCTATGGTATTATTCATACAATTGAATACTACTCAAAATTGTTGTTTAACTAAAAGGAACAAACTATGGATACAAGAGCATGGATAAATCTCATTTCTCAAGCATAAATACAAATGGATTAATCAGGATTTAAAATGTTTTCAATTTTAACCTCTGATACAGCAAATACCAATAGATTTAACTCACAGAGTTCAGGGTCCTCAATAATTTTTATATGTGCAAAGGGGTCATGAGTCCAAAAAAGCTACTTCTGATCTGGTAAAAGCTGTATATGGGCATGCCCTACAATCTAACAGTTATCCTTCTAAGTACATACTGAAACTCTTAAACATTGTGTGTACAAGATGTTTAAGAATGTTCATAGCATTACTTGTAATAGCAAAAACCTGGAAAGACTTATAGTAGTTGACTTAAAGTCCTACTATAAAGCTGTATTTACATCCAATGGTTAAACAGTGAAAAAATCAATATGTGCACAGAGTGGAATTCTAATGGTTAAACAATGGTTAAACAATGAAAAAATCAATATATGCACACAGTGGAATTCTAAACAACATAAAAATAAATGAACTACATCTACACATATCAACACAGAATTCCCGGGAACACAGACGACAGTAAGGACCATAATTTGGGTGAAAAAGCAAGTTGCAGAAAACATGTATAAGGTACCATTCCATTTACATAAAATATAAAACAAGCATACCTAAACAGTATATATTTTTAGGAATGCATAAGCAATAAAAATTTAGGAAATGATAAATAGTAAATTAAGGATAGTTATCTCTGGAGAAAAAAGGAAGATGATGGGATCAGGGAAGGGCGTAGAGGGGGGCTAAATGTTTATTTAATGATGATTTTTCTTAACCAAAGAATAGTTATCTTACTATCAAAGTCATAATTCTCTTCAATTGTGAAGCTTTAAGTCTCACATTCCTAGAGTAATAAAAGAACAGAGAACATTCATCTGAACAGCAAGATTAATTGAATCAACTGGGATATCCAAAAAAAGGAGGGATGCAGGGTTACCTAGCAGGTAAAATAGCCTGGAAACCATAATATTTCATTTTGGGAACACTATTTTCTTATCTAGAATCTCTCTTACTCTTTTGTATGAATGAACAAATGAGTAAATGTCGGTCATAAAAAGTTTTTATAGCAGTATCAAGATTTTAACATGCATAATTTTGGACCTGTTTTGTTTTCTGGTTCCATCCAGTCTATCCACTTGCATTAAAAGCAGCGTGCTCTGAAAAGTTAAAGAACTTTAAAAGCAAGAGTGAACACCTATAATGAGTCAAGGATTTGTCTAGCTCTGCAACTGAATTATTTCGACCTTGAAGTACTTATTTACTTTCACTGAGTAAAATACCTCTTTTGAGTCTCATGAGTATTTTACAGGGATAAATAAAATGATGCTTATAAAATTCTCTGAAATCTTCAAATAGAAGGGCTCATAAAAGTATTAAACTTTATTATTATGTTGAAAGTCTCATCTAAGAATAAAAGGCATGGTGTAATTTAGTATACTCTGAGTTTACACAACAGGAAATCAAAATTGCTCATAACTCAACTTCGGACACTGTTTCAGTTATCTATTGCTGAATAACGACCACTCCAAAACTTCATGGCTTTAAAAAAATAATTTATTACTATCTCTCACAGGAACAGCATGAACAATGAAAGGTGCATAGGAGTATAAATGTATACGTAAACAGCCTGTTTTGGCAGGAATATGGTATAGGTAGGAAGTACAGGGAAAAGGAGGAAGAAAGACTTAAGAGTTTAGAATAAACTGGATACCATAATGAGCTAAAACTACAAGTCCACCAGAATGGCTAAAATTAAAAAGACTGACACCAAATGTTGGCAAGAATGTGGCTCAAACTCTGAATGTAAAGTAGTACAACAACTTTGGTAAATGATCTGGCAGTTTCTAATATAACTAAACATATAATTACTCTATGACCCAGTTATTCTAATCCTGGGTATTTACCTACAGGAAATGAAAATATATGTCCACAAGAAGCCTTGTATAAGCCTTGTATAAGAATATTTATAGCAGCTTTATTAATAACTGCCAAAACCTAAAAACGGACAGATGTTCATCAACACAAAAAAAGATAAACTGTGGTATATTCATACAATGGCATACTATTCAGCAATAAAAAGAATCACCAATACATACAAAAATATAGATGAATCTCAAGAACATTATGCTGAATGAAAGAAGCCTTACACCAAAGAGTTACATATAGTTCTAGAATAGGGAAATCTAATCTATTGTGGGGGAAAAAAATAAAAATATTTTTGTCCCTGGGGAGAAGGGGGAAGTTGGAAATGGGATTAACAGAGAAGAGGCATGAAAAATTTTCCTGCTTGATGGTCAAGTTCCATATCTTGATAGGGTTTTAATTACATAGATATATGCATTTCTCAAAATTCAGCAAATGTACACTTAAGATTTGTGCATTACATTGAATATAAATTTTACATCAAAAGGAAAAATGAAGAATTGACCTTTAGTGACATCATGTTGAATTACTTAGCAGAAAGTGTACAGATGTCTGCAATTTACTTTGAAATGTGTCAGAAAATAAAATGAATTGATAGATGGAGAGGAATGGATAAATGAATAGATAAGTGATAAAATGGGTATAGTAAAATGTTAATGGTAGAATCCAGGTAGTAGGTGAACAGAAATTCACTGCGAAACCCTTCCAACTTTGTTGTATGTGTGAAAATATCCATTTAAAAAAAAGGTTTTTTTCTCAGAAGCTAAGCAGGGTCGGGTCTGGTTAGTACTTGTATGGGAGACCACCTAGGAAGAACAGGTGCTGTAGGCGGTTAAAAAAAAAAGGATTCTGGGAAAATATGGCAGAGTGAGAGACGTCCTCAGATCTCTCCCTTTGAAACAACAATAAGCTGAACATCTAAAACTGAACAAAAAACACCCAAACTGCACACCAGCATGTCTGAGTGTGGGATCTGCGCACAAGAGCTACCACAGGTCAGAACCCCAGGTGTCAGGCGGTGGACTGGGACAAATAAAGAAGCTGCCTCTCGCAGCCACTGGAGCTCCCTGCAGGAGGAAGGGGAAGGGAGGAAGAGCACCGAGTTCCCTGATTAGCCCTGCCTAGAAGTGCCAAGACTTTTCTATGCAGCCAGCAGCAGGGCTCAGTCATCAGGGCACAAAGCAGAGAAGGGGGACTAGACAGCAGAGAAACAACAGTTGATGGCTCCAGTTGCAAAACCAAGGCTAAGCTGCAGCCCCTAACCACCAACCCAGAGGGCCCCTCCTCCCATACCCTCCGAGACCGATCACTGTGGAGCCCCAGGGGAATCTGAGCAAATGCTACCAAAACTGTTGCTAACACTGACAGGGACTGAAACTGAGAGTAGCGAGAGTGATTAAAG
>NW_006494614.1:47888735-47897986 GCF_000325575.1 Pteropus alecto | reverse complement strand
TGTACTAGTGGTTACCAAAGGGTAGGGTGTGGGGGAGGAGGGGAGAAATAGATGGGGTAAAGAGGGTCAAATATAGGAGGGTTGCGGCAGAGCAAAGTGGGTAAAGGGGATCAAATACATGGTAGCTGAAGGAAACTGGCCTTTGGATGATAAACACACAACAGAATATATAGATGTCAAATTATAATGTACACCTGAAAATTATATAATTGTATTAACTAATGTTACCCCAATAAACTTAATAATAATAAATAAACAAACAAATAAGTAAATAAATAAATAATGGGGGGAAAAAGGCTTTTCATGCCATGTTAGATTTTGGCCTTTATCCTTCAGTCAATAGAAAGTCCTCAAAGAGAAACAGAAGAAGCACCTAATTCTTTGGGTGATCAGTCAAGTTTTAAAGAGGTGTCCAAGGGAACAGCATGTACAAAAGCAATCAGGTTAAGGTTGTGTGGAAACAAATAAGTAAATAAATAAATAATGGGGGGAAAAAGGCTTTTCATGCCATGTTAGATTTTGGCCTTTACCCTTCAGTCAATAGAAAGTCCTCAAAGAGAAACAGAAGAAGCACCTAATTCTTTGGGTGATCAGTCAAGTTTTAAAGAGGTGTCCAAGGGAACAGCATGTACAAAAGCAATCAGGTTAAGGTTGTGTGGCACATTATACCCCAACTGACCTTCCCACTGAAAACACCTAAGATTTCTGGTATATTCACAATACCTTCAAACAAATGAAAGAAACAAGGGAGACAAGGAGAAGGAAAGTCTACTAAGGTGAGGAGTCAAGTAAGAGACCTCCCCAAATAAAGGTTTAACCTCCCCAACCTACCCCTCTAAAACTCAATGTTTGTTTTTAAGGCCTTTCAAGGGACTTGAATGAGGCCCACCTACATTATTTAGGGTAATCTTTACTTAGTCAATCAGTATTTGATTAAATGACTGGACATTATGGCCTAGACAAGTTGACACATAAAACTAACCATCACAGATGAGGAGGCCACAACTATGATAGAGTATGATTTATTTTTTTAACTCATTTTGACTAGATTCCAATTTGACTAATATTTATTGAGCACCTAGTATTTGTTAGGCACTTCCCTGTATGCTTTCATGTATATATGTGTGTACATATAAATCATGCCATTTAATTCTCATAACCCTGCTAAAAATCATTATTCTCATTTTATAAAAAATAAACTAATACAAAGAATGATTAAGTGATTTGCCCATAGTCACAAGGTTCAATGTAACAAAGCTCAGTTAGGAATCTTGATTCTGACTCCAAGTCATTGTACCAAATACTTTCCCCACAGTAAAACCTATAGGACTTGCACATGACTGTAAACTGCTTTTGCTGTCTCTTGAGCTCTATCATTTTGCAGGGTCCTAAAATGTTTCTTCATGCCTTTACTTTTTAAATGCTCTTCTGTACTACCTAAAACTCTCCACGTGAGTTCTTCTACTGACTGAAAACCAGTTGGCAAAGGGGCAAGAGTAGAATCCAAAATCAAAGAAACAACTTAAAATTTTAGCCTGAAATAATAATGCACTGGGCAAGACTTTCGTTTAAATGTTTACTATTCTATGTATTCCACCTCAACCCAACCATTTGAGGTAATTTTTCTTATTTACCCAAACACCAGTTAACTGTTCTACTAAAAAAAATTCTATCATTTTTTCTAACATGTGCTACCAAATGACAATTCTTTTTAGTTAATATCTTGGACAACCTGGGTAAATGCCAAATCAAGATGAGACTTCAAAATGTACTTAGCCTTCAAGTATTACTAAGCTCTAATTACTAACTACAGACTAAGTCTAGAAGGTGTTTTGGTTTGAGCTTGGTAAAGGTATTAGTAGCAAATGAGAATGAAAACTCTCTGAAATGAAAAAGTAATAAGTTCAATTTTAAGTTCTGATTTTACTCATTACCCAGGATGATCATTTTCAAACTTTCCTTCACATACCATGTTTTAAACCTGTTACTGAACACCTAACTTGGTTTTCAAAGTTTAAAATCTAAGTTCCAGTACCAGCCCTGTGATCCTGAACAAATCAGTATCCTTTTGAATTTGGTTTCTTTACATACAAACAGGGATAACACCTACACTTCACAGGAAAAAAGAATTAAAAGTGCTTTCTGAACTGTAAAGCCTTGCTTCTCCAAGTATAGGCTCCAGAGCAGTAGCACTGGAATAACCTGACAGCTTATTAAGAAATGCAGAATCTAAGGCCACATTTAAGGCTAGTGACTCGAAGTATGCATTTTAATAAGATCTTCAGGTAATTCACTTGCACATTCAAGTCTGAGAACCACTACTATAAACCACTCTATAGATAGTAGAGATCTTCACTGTAAAAAAGTAGTTCATTAGGAGCACTTTTTGTTCTGAGCAAGTGCTATGATCTCATAACTCATTAACAATATAACATGAACAACATTTGACATCATCTTCCTCAGCTCAACCATTTCCCATACTGAGAAACAAAAGTAGATTCTGGTCTAGGTTTCACCACTAATTTGCTACATAATCTTTGGTAAATTACTTCAATTCTCAAAGTCTCTCTTTACATGTAATAATGAAAAGGTTACAGCATAATTCTCAATCTAAGGTCCCTGGACCCACTGGGGTCTGAAAAAGTGGTAATGATGGGAGGCAAGATAGTATGGTAATTAAGAGTATAGCTTTGGAATCAAATGGCCATTAGGTTACTTAGACTTAATAGTGTGGCCTAGGGCAATTTACGTAACCTTCCTAAAATTCAATGTTTTAAACTGCAAAATTAGAATTCTAATAGTACCTATCTCAGAGATCAACATGGTTACAAATGAGTGCTCTGCTGGGTAACTTTCAGGGAGATAGACACAGTCTACATCTTGATTGGGATGGTAGTTGCACAGATGTATATACCTGTCAAAACTTTTCAAACTATACACTTAATGGGTGCATATTATTGTTAAGTAAATTATACCTTAAAAAGTGAATTTTAAAAGTAAAAAAGAGAAGAAAGAGAATATGCGCTCGAGTCACACTGTGTAAGTTCAAATCCTAGCTTTTCCAATTACAAAGTGGAAAACTGCACAAATTACTTAACCTCCCATGCTCTAAATTTCTACATCTACAAAACAGGACTACTTACAGAATCTAACTCAAAATCACTGCTATAAAGATTACAAGGGTTCTTATAAGATCATATACACATAGAACTTTGCACATTAAGTACCCCATAATGTTAGCTATTATTACTTTTATTGGCTATTTTTAATATTTCAAAAATCACATTAACCACAATAAGGATGCACTGAGATTATGCTGTTCTGCTCTGGACTAAAATTATATCAGTACATTAAGGTAATCAGTGAATGGATCTCATATGGATCAATAAAGTGTGGTGACAGTGACTAGATCTCTTTTGACAGTTACATGTGCCTTTCATCAGTTAAAATGGGGGTGAATAATAATTACGATTTATGCAGAATAATGTTACAAGAATAATAATAAATTTATGGGGCCCAAGAAAGAAAATAAAAGGCTTCTTCCTAATGAAAAAGTTAAAATAGCTGCTACGTTACCATATGATCGAGCAATTCCATTTTTGGGTCTCAAAGAGATAGCTGTACACTCATGTCATGGCAGCATTATTCACAATAGCCAAGAGGTGGAAACAATTCATGTGTCCATCAGCGAAGGAATGGGTAAGCAAAATGTGGTATATACAAACAATGAAATATTATTCAGCCCTTAAACAGAAGGAAATTCTAACACATGCTACAACATGGATGAACCACAAGGACATTATGCTAAGTGAAATAAGCCAGTCACAAAGACAACTACTGTATAATTCCACTTATATGAGACCCCTAGAGTAGTCAAATTCAGAGACAAAAAGAAGAGTGGTTGTCAGGGTCTGAGGATGAGAGGGAATGGGGAATTGTTTAATAGATGTAGAGTTTCAGTTCTGCAAGATGAAGAGTTCTAAAGACTGGATGCACAATAATGTTAAGTAGTGAACGTACTTAACACTACTGAACTGTACACTTAAAAATAGTTAAGATGGTAAAGTTCGTGTTTTTCCACAATAAATGGTATGGCAGTTCTTCCAGCACTAACGCTCTAAAGCCTTTATGCTTTAAGTTTTTAATAAGTATACTTTCCTTGCATCCCAATGTACCACATACATATGTCTGTCCATCACAGCACCTGAAACTATTTATTGGCAGTTTCTGATTTGTATATATTAAATCTAAACCCTTTTGTACACTGAATGTGGCCCTTCATTTGGCCTTCATTCTTTAGTTGACTTATGGTACTTCTGAGCTGTAAGTCAGAGGCAGTGCTGCTTGACAGTCTTTAGATAAAAGACTGTCTTCCTTAAGGTAACAGGATGTCTCCTCTGCCAACCCATGGGACCCCAGGACCAAAAGAACCCTGAAATATGCTCACCTGAGGCTATAGAGAAGATAGGGGAAAGGGGTCTGAGAAAAAGGAAAGGAAAACGAAGGCAGCAATGAGCTACAAGCAGCTAGATGCTTTGAGTGGCACATGTGTGTGGCTGAAGCAACTGGTTAAAGCCTCTGTGTCTTGCGCTGCAGTGCCAAGGAAATAAAGACCCCTTTACCCCATCTAAGTGAATCTCATATTAAAGAGCTAAAGACTGAAGGTTGCCCTACACTCCTTCTGCCCAATTCCTGTGAACAGGATGGGAAGAGGCGCAGTAAACCTGTGAGAAGCCACGATGACAGCCACCTAGCTCAAGAACAAAAGGGAGATGGCTAGATGGTTCTACCCAAAGTTACCATCCATTATCCCCATCTATAAAAGTTTTACTAACCAGGTTACTACCCTCTCAGACTGAAGTATGAAGTAGCCCCTATAAAAGCCATAATTAGGCATTTAAAAATATTTTTTAGCTTTCTGATAAATAAACCCTCTTTCATAATATGTCAATTCTTGGACATTCTTCTTTCAAAAACATTTTTAGGAATGCATTTCCCTTGAAAGTAGGAAATGCTAATTTGAACTTACTGTTAGGTATCTTGAACAGATAAACAGCCTTCATACAGTTTTGTATTCCGAGTCAACAACAAAAACGGTGTTCAATAAGTATTTGCGAATAAACAAAACATTCTGAAAAAATTTTAACTGGGTTATTCTCCTCTAAGGCCATAATTAAAGTACAGAATTCCCTTCCACTTCCCGTTAGGTACTATTTCTTAAAATTCCACTTTCTAGAGACAGTATGTCTTGGTAGAGAGAGCTGTCAGATCTATATTTGAATACCATTTCTGCCACTTAATAGCTGTATGATGCTGGGCAGGTTATTTAACTTCTCTAAGACTCAGTGTCCTCATTTACAAATAACATCGCCTACTTACTAGGAATGTTCCGAGGATTAGAAATACACAAGTGGTTTTCACTTTGCAAGGTTCTAATATGCACAAATTTCAATTATCACGGTATAGTTAAATAATACCAATACCCCAATAACGCAATTCAAATTTCAGTTGCCATAGTATATTAACTGTGCGTAATTAAATATAGTACTACAAACTTTGCTACTAGATCTTCAGTCCACAAATCACTATGTAAATAGAAACGCATAACCATCAGTGGATTAATGAAGTCACTTCTTTCAAAATGTGTTGGTGGATTTGACAAAATAAACTGCAAAGCAATAATAATTCGGCTGTTGGAGGACTTCTCATCAGCAACAATAAAAGCCAGGACACAATAAAATAATATCTCTAAAGTGCTGAGAAAAAATATAGCTCTCTGCCTAAATTTTTAAGTATGGATAAAACATTAGGGCAAAGTCTGTCTGTGATTAGTCACTGCACATCTGTTAATCAGTTCTTGCACAGATAGCAAAGCGTGTAGCTGAGTTGCCTCCTTGTCTCCTGTGGTGAACGTATGTGACATTTTACAAAAATGAATAATCAAGAGGAGAAAAGCCAATAATGATGAAAGTACAGCAAAGAAACAAAAAGTGACAATGTTGGAAATGAAATTCCAATCATACATAAACAGAGTTATAGAAAAAATAGCTGACCATGACAATGTTGACCCTGCTGCCATTCAAGAGACTCTAGATATGCAGCCAGATAAACTTAGTGAAGGCAAACTTATTGACACAAATGAAGAAAAGTGGTTGTGAGAAGAGCATGAAGATGGACCAGAAGTGATGACAGCAAAAAACTCTGCATTAAAGGAACTCTCAAAGATCTTTCACAATATTGAAAGTGCAAAGAATAAAATGTTAGAGGCTTATCCAAACTTAGAAAGGAGTATGACAATTCACCAAGGCATAGAAAAAATACTCATTCCATATCATAAGTTTTAAGACAAGAAGTCAAACACTGTTCAAACTACTCTTGATAAGTTCTTTTTATAAAGAAATAAAACATTTTTTCTCAATGTTTTTAATGTTTTAAACTATAGTATCCCAAATAAATGTTTTACTGTTCTTTTTTTTTAATTTCTCTATATATTTATAAGCAACAGTAAAAGGGTTTACAATGTTTGACAAGAATTTTTAAAAGTCACAGAACAATTGTAAATTTTCGCATTAAGATTGCTTTGCTGGTTTTAACTTGCATGGTCATTTGTGTGTTCCACACTACGATGCAAATTGAGGACTGCCTGTACCTATAACTTCTGGCACATCAAGGTGTTTATTATTTCACAACTGAAGAGAAACCTTCTACCCTTTCCCCTGGTTCTTACAATCTACTCAAACAGAAAAAGAATTTGAAATGATCTTCAGCGATGTTAAGATAGCTTTTGACTGAGAATCATTACCATATCTGAACATGCAATTCTCCAAACTCATCTTAATGTTACCCAAAATACACACACTCTAATGCTGAAAGATAGGTTTCTAGAATAGTTATCCAATTTACCCTTTGCGATAGTATACTATTTCATGCTTGTCCTTATCCCTTGCATGAAAGGACAAAACAATGAAATGTGATAGAAGTAACATGGTATAACAGCTCTAGAGTCAGACCTCAACTTGCATACTACTCCTATACCACTTTTTGCAGCCTTAGATAAGTTACTTCTTAGGACTTCAATTTCCTAATCTATGAAATGAGGATAATAATATCTTCTTTTTAAAATTATGGTCAAGATCAAAAGAAACATGATATATGAAGTGCTTAGTAAACTGTGATACACGGTAAGGATTTAGATATAGCTATTATCGCCATTATCTTTAATATTTCTATCATTAATAAAAATATTAGAATGATAAAGTTGTATTTGTTTTAAACATCATTATTAATCAGCATGTTTTTCAAAGATCAAATTCTCTTAATCCAAGATATGATAGATAATTACCATCTACTGGGTAAGAACAGTTGACCTCAACTTCCTACAGATCATTTTCTCCAAAGGTACATGTGCAAAGGGTGGCCGACATTCACTCATTCTCTTCCTATGTCAAAACCCTCCCTGCAGTCTGCTCAGTGTTTCCTCTTCTGAGGACATTAAGAACTAAAGCCATTTCCCATTTCTCAGAGTTATCTGCCAAAACAGTAGTATCTTGCTTTCTCATAGCTCACATGACTTAACTGTCAGTTTTCTCTTTTGATTCTAATCATTGGTTCTAAACTAAGAGTCATTATTACTGACATCTACCCATAAAGCTGCAAAGAACCTAAAGGCCAACTAAAGCCAACACTTTTTTTCTACTAAACAATTCCCCTTAAAATATTCATCTGTTAGTTGAGCAATGTCTGTTTTCACTTTCAATGACAAAAAGCTCTCTCCCTCTTAAGCCAACCCATTCCAAGATTACATCTTTAGATAAAAAGTTTCCTTATGCTGATGCAAACCCTCTCCCCTTACAGTTTCCACCCATAGGCCCTAATTCCAGATTCTAGGGAATTACAGAAAGTTTAACATTCTATATAACAGCCCATCCAATATTTGAAGACCCTTAAGCTTCTTCTCCATGTTACGTATTTGCAGTTCAGAAAGCATGGTTTTAAGTCCCATCCCTCATGGACCTCCTCTGGACCAGGTATGGGCTTGCCAACATCGTGTAACAACAAATCGGTAAAGCGCTTCCTTTGCCAACATTTAGGCTGCCAAGTAATTACACTACATTACCCTTTGCCCGTATTCTTTCATTATTAAGTAAAAATTATTAACTTAAACTGGTTCAGGAAAAATCATGGAAATTTTAATTATTAATTTAAACTAGTAATTCAGGAAAAAATCTCAGCCTAAATAGTGGTTTAAACATGTTGCTAAAGTCCTGAAAACTGCAAGAGTTCTCTTCTCTTCTTTTAATTTAGCCAATTATTGGGAAGAGAATTAAGCAGGAGCAGCTGGCATGAAAAGCTTGCTTCTTTCTTACAAGCCAAACACATGCCTGCAGAAGGACCCAAAAATGGGAAGGTTATCTAAAAAGAATTTGCTTTGTGTCCTGAGAAAGCAGATCAAATTAAACGAATAGCCAAAAAATATTACCTGCACCTTGATGGAGCAAGTATCCGAAGAAAAATCAAACATTGTGTTCTCAAAACTTGACCAAAGTAAACAACAAAAAAAGAAATGGCAGATTTTTCATGTGCTTTCCTCGCCTGGCAGGAATAATGGTCTGGGGAAATATACAGAAAAAAAGCCTGAGGGGGCCAGTGGTGCCTGTTAGGGGCAGCAGCTGGAGGATTGTTCCCTAAGTCCTCAGAAGGTGCAATCTGTGGAAACAGTGTCCCCAGATGACCCCTTAACCTTTGGGCAGTCGGACAGGAGGCAGAGTGGAGCAGGGACTTGGTCCCTTGTGCTGCTCTTGGGAGCCCGGCACAAGCAGGACGGTACAGACTGGGTGCTCTGCCTTATACTTTTGGTGCAAGGCAATAGTTGAATAGTCGTACTCAAGAGTAGGTGATCTCTGGTACGAAGAGATCGTGGGTGGGAGGGATGAAAGGTAGGGGTCAGGATCTGAGATTGGAAACCATCCCCTGGAGGTGACCGAAGTAGTCTAATATGTACAGAAAAAAGAGGAAAACAAAGACTTTAGAGTTTTCACGTATGGGGGAGGGAGGGAGAGTAAGCCAAGACCTTTTCCTTTCTGTGCCCTTAGGGCGAAGGTGGTGGCAGCAACAATAAGAGCAGAGGTCCCGGGCCCTCATTCTAAAGAGCAGAGTCCTCCAGTCTCCCAGTCTCCCAGTCTGCCCCAGCCTGTCTGCCCTCGGCTCTTCATGTAGAATTCCTATTTCCAACCCTGCTCCTCAAGCTTCCC
>NW_006494614.1:47888315-47888692 GCF_000325575.1 Pteropus alecto | reverse complement strand
GCTTCTTTTCCGTCCCCAAGTCTTAAGCCCCCACCCAACCTGTCCAGACCTGACACTCCTCAGCGACACACTGGATCCTATTGGCTCCCTTCATCTGCGGCTTTCCCACTCCACCGCCCGCAGCCGGGCCTGGCCTCCCAGGCGGCCGGGTCCACCCTCTCCCTTCCCCACACGGTGTCTCCCCGTCAGCCCAGCGCCCTTTCTCCCTCCCGCCCGCCTCAGGCCGGGGCTCGGGGCCGGGAGCCGCACTCACAGAACTCGGCGATGTACCAGGTCACCGCGTAGTTCTCCTCGCACCAGTCCAGCGTGGAGGTCGTGGGGCCCCAGTAGCCCTCGCGGTCCGCCGCCGGAGCCATCACGCGCGCCGCCGCCGCCCA
>NW_006494614.1:47860648-47888254 GCF_000325575.1 Pteropus alecto | reverse complement strand
CCCGGTGCCGTCACCACCACAGCCTGGAGGGGAGGCCCCGCCCACCGGCGCCGCTCTGCCGCCCAGGCCTCTCCCGCACAGGGCCCATCTCGAGGGCGCGGGGGTTGCCCTGCCCCCTCCTTCCCCAGGAAGGGGTGTGATCCGGGAGGGCCCGTGGCGGTGACTGGGGCTGCCTGCCCTGCCTCGACACGCCTGTGGCTGTGGGTTCGGGGTTCCAGATATCCTGGAGGCGGTTTTCTGTCAGGAAGTGTCTGAGCTTCCATCTGTGTGTGTGGTTCGATTTAGTTGGGATGGGGGTGGAATGAAGCCTTCAACCAAGACCTGGCTTGAAAAACCTGCGCAGAAGTGCACCTCAGTGTTTTTCTGTGGCTGCAAGCTTCAAAGGAGACCAGAAACAGAACACTTCCAGCCCCCAGGACTCCCCGAAAATACACTGATTTTCCGTTAAAAGTGTGTCTCTTGGAAGCAAAGGGAGAGGACAACAATTCTGGATCAGAAAAAAATTAAAAATGGGCTTTGAGATCCTAAAAAAGAATTCAGCCAGGGCATGGAAGCAGAATTTACCTGCTTCATTTTGGGCTTCCAAGCCCAGAGGTTTCGACCATCTAATTGTAATTTTCCAGGCAACCAAGAGCCTCTCCTACTTCCAGCTTGAAGACTCTACTACTCCACTGAGCTCCTGGAGGGATCTTTTTAAAATGCAACCGCTTCTGCACCTCCTGTTCAGCTACACCAAACTCCTCTAGCTTGGAAAGGGCTGGGTGCACTCCCATCTTCCTCCCTTTGCTCCTGTCATTTAGCTGGGACTACCTTCCTCTCTTCTCCATTTGGCTAATTCCCACTGGCCCTTCAAAATACAGCTTCCTGATCCCCACCGTGACTCTCACCCCCAAGACATCCCTTGCCCTCTGTTTACATCCTCCCATGATACTTCAGTTTAGAAAGCTTGTTTTCTATTCTTCGTCGTCCTTGCACCCAGGACTCTGCCTGACCATGCAGTTTGAAATATTTAAGGATGATACAATTGCTATTTTCTAAAAAAAAAAAAGTCAGATAAGGTGTAATCAATAAAAAAGAGAAAACAAGGAGAGATGAGGAGCCCACAGCCCCTCTACAAAGTGACCTTAGCAGATGATAGATGTAGAACCTTTACTAACAGGATCCAAAACCCAGCAATAGAGGCAGTGTGTTTTAATAGATATAGTAGGATACCTGAAATTTTTCTTTCAAACGGCAGACATTGAGCTTCTGCTATGTACCTGGGCCTTGACTGAATGTTGGGAAGACACAGAAGTAAATAGAAAAGATCCAAGAGGACAGTCTCCAGAGATACAAATAAAAGCCACTGAGGTGTGGAGAAAACTATTTCTAATCTTTTTTAAATCTCATCCTATAAAACTGTTGTGTTTATGTTTTTAATATGTATAATAATCATAAGTGTATGTTTTATAAATGAATAAATATACATGTATTTGTATACTCGAATATGCAGAAATGCATACTCGAAGTGATTTGCTGATGAGATTGCAATAAAAACAGTGTAGAGGCCATAACAATGGATTATGATAATACTCCACTGCTAGGAGTAAACTGAAAGTTAGTGTATTGTGGGAGCCCCTGCACCAGCCAAGTGGTTCAAGGCAGGAGAGGAGGCCTTGGCTAGATCAGTACCCTGCACGTTGTTCATCAACAGTGAAAAAAAAACTACTAAGACTAGGACAAAATTTAGAGAAAAATTCCCCTGTCCAAGAGAAAAGGTATACTGCATAATATCACTCAGAAAACATGAAGTAGAAAAAAAGAAAACATGAAGTGGATTTCACAGTTCTTTGAGCAATGTCTATCTTCCTTTCCCTCTTTTCTAAAAAACTTTCCCCCCTGAGTATAAAACCAATGTGTGGAAATGTAAGGGACCCAGAATAGCCAAAACTATCTTGAAAAAGAAGAAAAAAGTTGGAGGATTCACACTTCCTTATTTCAATACTTTCTACAAAAGCTATGCTAATTAAGACAGTGTAGTACTGGCATTAGGATAAACATGTAGATCAATGGAGTAGAATTGAGAGAGACTCCAGAAGTAAACTTTTATATTTATGGTCAATTGATTTTCAACAAGGATGCCAAGACCATTCAATAGGGAAAGAGAATCTTTTCAACAAATGGTGCTGTGACAACTGGATATCCACATGTAAAACAATGAAATTAGACTAATTCTTGCTACAATAAACAAACTTTAACAAATTGGATCATAGTTTATATGTAAGAACTAAAACTATAAAACTCTTAGACATTTACATAAAAGTAAATGTTTGTAATCTTGGGTTGGGCAATGGGTTCTTATATAAAATACCAAGAGCATGGGCAACAAAAGAAAAATAGATAAATTAGACTTCATCAAAACTAAAAACATTTTTGTTATAAATGATACCACCAAGAAAGTAAAAAGACAACCCAAAAATGGGAGAAAATACTTGCAAATCATATATCTAATGAGACTTGTACTCAGAGTATATAAAGAACTCTTACAACTTCAATAAAAAAAAAACAACACAATGAAAAGATGGGCAAAGCATCTAAATAGATGTTTCTCCAAGGAAGATATACAAATGGCCAATAATCACATAAGAAGATGTTTAAGTTTGCCATTAAAGAAATAAATCAAAACCACAATGAGATGCCACTTCACAAACACTAGGATGCTATAATCAAAAAGACAAATAATAAGCACTGACAAAAATATGGAGAAATTGGAACCCTCATACAATTGCTGGTATGCAAAATGATGCAGCCACTTTGAGAAATAGTTTGGCAGTTTCTCAAGATGCTAAGCAAAATTTCCATATGACCTAACAATCCTACTCCTAGATGTATACCAAGAGAATTGAAAAGATATATCAGCAAAAACTTGTCCAAAGATATCGATATCAGCTCTATTCATAATAGCTGAAGAATGTCAACAAACCAAATTTCATCAATGGGTGAATAAATTCATAAAATGTGGAATATTCATACAATGGAATATTATTTGGTAATCAAAAGATGAAATAGTGATACATGATACAACATGATGAACCTTGAAAATGTTATGCTGCATCAATGAAGTCAAACTGGGTACATATTGTAGGATTCCATCTATATAAAACATCCAGAATAGGTAAGTCTGCTGAGATGGAAAGTTAATTAGTGGTTGGCTGAGAGATGGAGTGAGAGTGACTGCTAATGGTAGATGGTCTCTTTTGGAATGATGAAATTTAAAATTAGATTGTGGTAATGGTTGCTCAACTCTGTGAATAAGCAAAAAAAAAAAAAAAAACCCATTAAACTGTGTATTTTTAATTGTACACAAAATGTTCTAAATGGTTGAACTGTTACTATTCTTCTACTACTCGGTATTTAGGTTATTTCCAATGCCTATGTTTATTTTTTAACTAACAAATGAGAACCCAAGTTTTGGAAGCTTTCAATCAGATTCCTATTGAAACCCGTTTTTATTGTAATCCATCTTTTCCACATGAGATATGTTGTCCAAGAAAGGGTAAAATACGTTTCCATGTATTAGAGAAAGTAGATTTTTGGTTTGGGGATTTTTTTTTTCATAAGGAGCAGGATGGGGAGAAGAGAGGAATCAGGAAAATTGCCAGGCATATACTCTTGGCAAGAGATAGGACAGTCATGGGGATATAAAATACAGCATATAGAATACAGTCAATAATATTGCAATAACTATGTATGGTGTCAGACAGGTACTTAATTTATTGGGTGATCATTTCGCATGTTATATAAATGTCTAATCACTATGTTGTACACCTGAAACTAATATAATATTGTATATCAACTGTAATTTAAAAATAAAACAAGAAAAAGTATATATTAAAAGCAGTTGAAAGGAAAAAAATAAAAATATATAATATAAAAAAATAGGACGGTCATGTTAAATTGCAACATAGGTCCTGGGAAGTCCTCACACCAGCCTTTCTGGAAGGAACTCCAGGGGCACCTGCTTCATGGAAAGGAGAGGGGAGCTGAGGTTTACCACATTAGCTCCTGAGCCCCAAACCCACCACACTTTGGGAGGTAAGTTAACACACATATGACCATAGTCATAAGCCCTTGGTTAAGCACCTGGAAAGTTGTCACAAAATAAAGTTCATGGGATTGAATAGTAATTTAATAGTCCTAAGTTGGTTGTTTTGTTCTGAATGAAGTTATGGGAACACCAATAATAAAAAGAAACCTAAAGACACTTGCACTGCAGACAGGAATTTCTCCGTTCAACGTTGCCTGCAAACCGAGCCCTTTCTGTCCTTTAACTAGTAAGAATTGCTTACATTGGTGTCTGTTTTTCTCATATCCACCGAAATGCTGTCAGTTACCATCTAGATGTTGACCCAAATCTCTATCTCTAACCCAGATCTGTCTCCAGAGCTTTGGTTCCTGAATCAATTAGGATCATGTTTTGCTGCAGGTGACAGAAAACCAATCCCAGAGGCTTAACTAAATTAAAGTTTATTTTTCTCAGATGGTAGACAGCCCAGAGCCCTAAAACAGCTCCAAATGCCAGAATCCTTCTGTCTTTCTGCTCTTTCTCCATTAGCATAAGCTCTTCATCCTCAAGGTCACAAAATGACTATATCTTGTCTAAGCATCATAACATTGTTTAGGCAGGAAGAAGGAAGGAGGGCAAGGGTCTGTTCATTATTATCAGGAAAACAATGATGTCCACATAGAGTTTATTGGTCAGAACTGGGTCTCATGACCAACCAGAGTCTGGGAAGATTGTAAGAGAGTCCAGAAGGGTGGTTATTGTAACTGGGCACATCATTGTCCCCAAGTTGGCTTCTGTTAGGAAAGAAGAAGGGTAAGAGGTATTGAGTGAGCAACTAGCAGGATATCCCATAGACCTGCATTCCCAACTGTCTTCAAGACAGTTCTACTTGTATATTTCATAAGGATCTCAACTTCAGTATACCTTAAAGTGATCTCATCATTTTCCCTCCACACTGGTTTCTCTTCCAGTCATTTTTTACTACAGTGAAATTCACAACCATTGACCCAGTTTGCTGAAGAAAGAAGCCTCGACTCCTCCCTATCCTCATCCAGCTATATCCAATCAGTTATCTTACTCCCCGGACACTTCTACCTTTCTACTTCTTTCCTTCTCTCACTGCCATTGTCTCAGTCCAGGTTATCATTGCCTGTGGCCTATCTTATAGCCCAGAGGAAACTCTTACCCTGTTCCAGTTACACAACTTGTTTTTTACACTGTAGCTGCCACAGGGCTCTTCCTTAGATCTGAAACTATCAACAGCCTCCTCTAAACATAAACAAATTTCAGTGATTTTTCAATCACCTGTAGGATAAAGTCCAAACTGCTTGGCATAACCAAAAAGGCCCTTTGTGACATGGTCCCTGTCCACCTCTCAGGCCTCTTTGCTGTATTCCACACTCTACTCACACCAGGCTACCTTAAAATACTCTTCCTGAAAAGAGTCACTTTTCTCACTGCTGGGGTTTGGTGAACATTTTTTCTTCAACTTGAATCTCCCCTATTCTTCCTGCTTCTTTGGCTAACTTTTTCTTATTTTTCAGCGCTCAGATAAGCCCAGGCTTCATCCAGATTTTTCCCAGACCTGCCACTGTAACTCATTATTCTGCATTGTAGTCACCTGTTTACTTGACTTCCTCACCATCAAGATCAGTGGCTCTCAAACTTATGAGAATGTCAGAATCACCACTTGTTATGTTCCTCTGGAAACCTATTGAATCAGACTATCTGAGGGCCCAGGAATCTGCATGCTAAACTAGCAACCTGGATCATTGTGAGAAAGGTGGTCCAGGAACCAGGTCTTGAGAAACACTGAACCAGACTGGCATAGTGGGGCCAGCTAACTGACCAACATTTGCTGAGCCCTGACTACATGTATGGCAATTTACACACATTTTTTTTTTCCCATTTAACTCTTATAATTTTGTGAGGTAGGTGTTACCGCCCCATTTGCAGATGAAGCCCTCAGGGTTAGGGAAGTTGGTGATTCGATTAAGGTTATACAGTTACTAAGTAATGGAGCTCAAACTCAAATTCAAACTCAAAGGATAACTCACCCCAAGCTGACATCTTTCCCTGATATACCATGCTACCTTGTCAACTTCCATTGCCTTGATAAAAGCTTCATGGGAGAGATGGCTTAATGGAGTAGAAGGCAAGGGCTCTGAAGTTAGTTAAAAGTTGGATTTAATTCTGGAGACTTTCTGTGTGGACCAAGGTGAATCACTTGATAACTCTGGACCTTGGTTTTCTACTTGCAAAATGAAGATGATGACACTTGTGGCAATGAGTGGTTGGACACATCAAATGGGTCTGACAGTGCTGTTTAACCTTAAAAGAACTATGAGAATGTCAGTGCTTGTCATTAGGGGTTAGAATTTTAAGATGTGTCTGAAGGAAACTGCACAGCACAGAGTAGGCCCTCGGCTTGAACCTGGAGAGATGAGATGGAGGGAGTGGTTTCACTTGCCCAGGGCAGGAGTGGAAGCTTGGCACAGTATTTGGTACTTTAAAGCAGATCAGTAAACATTAACTGAAATTAACCCAAGCAGGGCATGGGAAGTGGTTTGGGTGAAAAGTGATCGTTAAATATTTTTTGCTTGCTCTGTGCAAGGCCCTGAGCTGGGCCCTGGGGAGATAAAGAAGAATGAAATAGGTTCTTTATACATCAAACTAAGGTTCTAAATACCACTAGAGAATTCTCTAAAACTGCTGGGGAAATAGACATGAATAACCCAGACGGTTGCTCAAAGAGTTCCCATCTGGGTGAAGGATATGCATCCTAGGCAGAGTAGTCAATGTCATCAGAGTAGGACAGATCTGTGGGTGCTCAGAAGGAAAATGAAGACTCCCTGGCTAGGGAAGGTGGAGAGCAGTGGTGAGTGGGAGTTAAGGTCCTTGACTCTTGGTTCAGTTCAATGGATGGTCAGCATCATTTTGAAACATGCACAATGGTGGGTTTTAGGGATGGAGAAGAAGGGGACAGGGAGGAATGAGACTGAGAGGGAGGGACTGGTGGGTGCTGTGAGGAACAGATTCTGAGAGAAGGGGAGAGGAGATGCATGCAGGGTAGGTGTCCAGTGAGGAACTCTTTGCTTAGGGAATGGGTCAGATGGTGGATTTATCTGCTGAGAGATTACTTCATGATGTGGGGAGAGTCAATGCATTAAAGTCTTGCACTTCTTATTAGCCTCATATATTTACTCACGAAAATTTTCTGAACTTCAGTTAATTTATCTATGAGGCTAAATATACATTGTAAGAAATAAATTAAATCAATTCAGTATCATATATGTCCTAGGAGATATATCCAAGAGTGTTCCTAGCAGCACCGTGTGTGTTGGAAAAATCCTGGAACCATCTTAAGTGTCCCTCAACTTAATGGATAAATAAATTATAATGTATTGACAGAAAAAGAATACTGTATAGTCAGGAAAATGAATGAATTAGAACTCTATTCATCAATATGAATGAATCTAAAGAACAAAATGTTGAATTAAAAAACTAAGTCACAGAAAAAATTCATATACTCTAATCCTTTTATTTAAATTTCAAAAATAAGCAAAGCTAAAAAAAAACTCTTTGAGGATACAAATATCTAACTCTAAAGAAAAACAAGGGAGAAAAACAGAAATTTTAGGAGTGTGATTATCTCTGGGGTGGGAGAGAAGGTGATGGGATGAAGGAGGGACCCTCAGGGAGAGTCCAAGGTAACGGTAATATTCATTTCTAAAGACTGGTTTTGGGCGCAAGAGTTTCATTGTATCATTGTTTTTTATACCTTATGCATATTTTATAAGTATTCTTTTTTACCTACTTAGTATTAATACAACCAATTAAAAACCTATCCCATCTAATACCAACTGCTGTAAATTACATAACAATTTTTAAAAGAAACAAGAAAATTTTGAATAATTTGGCTTTTGGTGAATTAGTTTCTGGCTTATTAGCCATTTGGCAAAGTGTTGGTCTGAGAAACTATTCATTAGGGCAGCTGGCTTTCTGTGATTTGCTTCTTGGAAGATTGACCTAGTATCTGGTATTGGGTAAGATCAGGGCTATTAGAAGGAAGATGTGGGCGAGCCTGGAGTAGCGGAGGTTTGTTGGATACCTGAGCTGAGTGCTGAGAAAGAGCTAAGCAGTTCTGTCAACTCTCTCCCTGAATAACTCTCAGATATGCCTACTTGTCTCCATCCCCACAGCCACCCATCAAGCCCAAGCTCCTCGCATCTAGTCCCAGACCACTACTGTGGAGGCCTCCTGATGAGTCTCCCAGCAACCACTCTGATCCCCTTTAGTGCTCCACACCAGAGCCAGAGGGAAAATTCTCATACATAAATCTGATCTCTTTTCCCTGCTTGACACCATTCAATGACTTCCTATGGCTCATAAGATAATAATCACAATTATTAACTTCATAGGTTATTGAGAAAATTAAAGGAGTGAACACGTGTAAAACATCTAGAAGAGTGCCTGGCACATAGTGACTACCACACAAATATTACCTGTTGCTATAGTTACCAGGCTGTGTCCCTCCCCCTGCCTTCACCTTGTACAATCTCTCCAGGTTCACCTTGGGATCATTTCTCTAATCTCCAGTACTCCCCACTTGTCTTCTTTCTGTTCCTAGAATGCACCATGCTCCTTTGTCCTTTAGGGACTTGTTCTTTGGGACTTAGCCACCTGATTGATTTCCTCATTCAGGACAGTGTCTTAGAGCACACAGCCTGCTTCTCCAGGCAAGAGCAGTCTAATTTCTCTCTCTGTCCTCAGTGCCAAGCACAAAGTAGGCACCTTTGTTAAAGAGAAGAATGGACACATTTAAGGGTCTGAAGAATTGTCACCAGGACTAGAACTTACTTCTTTCCTGCCACTCTCATGGTAACAACCATGTTTCACAACGTGCTGGACTGTCAGCTGCCTGTATGACTTATTCATTAGCCCACCATTTTGGGGGTTACAGGAAATTCTCTGAAGACTTCGCCACTAAGCACCACTCATTAGAAGCCTGAGTAGGTGCCCCAGGACAGTCAAACCTGTAGCATCTTATTGCTGTTGATCAGTAGGACCCTAAACTCTAAAATAAGATGCAAGAGACCCTTTCAGCCTTGGGTTGGACTTTCACAGTTGTCCTGCTCTAGTCCCTACTTGACTTCCTCCCTTCCACTACCCTGCGTGCAGTGCATTTCATTTACAGGTCTCCCACATGTGTCAGCACTGTGTAAGTGCTCAGGGACCAAAAGTATTCAGTAATATGAGCCAGAAGCAGCCTGGACTTCAGGGATCCAGGTGAAAGATCATGTGATCTGACTTAAAGCAGTCAGCAGGACTGGAACAAGAGACCTATTCAAGACATCTTTCACACTAGAACAGACAAGACTAGGAGACTCATCTAGCAAATATGCATGATACTCCTGCTGTATTCAAGAAAACATGTCTGTGTGTGGGAGGGGAGAGGTACGGAGATGACAAAGACACATTCCTACCCTGACAGTGAGGAGGCCAACACAGGTTCATTCATCATATCAACTGGGGGAGGGGGGGCCCACTTAGTTCATGTACATAAGTGCAAGGCCCACAGTGGCAAGTGTGCAAGGAGCAGTTCTGTGAGGCGCTGTGGGAATTTAGGTGCAGGAGGGACACTTCTAGCTTGTGGAATTGGCTGAGGGAAAGTGGAGAAGTGGCATTAGAATGGGACCATGGGATATGGGGTGTATGGTGCTTGGGGATGCCACTCTAGGTAGGGAGAACAGTGCGAGAAAGGGCACGGTGATGTCAAAGCCTAAGGAACTGTGATTCAGTCTGTGTGAGGCGCTGTGGGAATTTAGGTGCAGGAGGGACACTTCTAGCTTGTGGAATTGGCTGAGGGAAAGTGGAGAAGTGGCATTAGAATGGGACCATGGGATATGGGGTGTATGGTGCTTGGGGATGCCACTCTAGGTAGGGAGAACAGTGCGAGAAAGGGCACGGTGATGTCAAAGCGTAAGGAATTGTGATTCAGTCTGGTGCCTCTGTGTGTGTGTGTGTGTGTGTGTGTGTGTAAGTTGAGAAAGAGGACATGCAAGGGCAGCCAGGTGTGGACTGTGGTGAGCCTCAAACACTAGCCTAAAAAGCAGGGGTGGATTGGGTCAGCCCTAGAGAGTCATAAAGGTTTCTGGGGAAGGCAAGGACTTGGTCTGAACTGTGCTTTAGAAAGACAAATCTGGTACCATGTTCAATACAGCTAGAGAGATTGAGCCCTGTCCTGAATGGGGAGATCAGTAGGTAGTCATTGGCATAGCCACCATGAGAGATGATGATGCTCTGGACAAGATTTCTAGCAGAAAAAAAATGAAACCAAGATGACAGATGTCTGAAATATTGCAAAGGCAGCCTACTTAAGGGGCCACAAGTATTAATTTTCTGTTCGCTATTTATTGTCTGTTCACAGGGCCAGGTCCACAGGGCTAGGCATCGGGGGTGTGGGCAGCTTCAGGTCCAGTTAGCAAAGATCTTGTGCCTGGTAAGGTCACAGGTGAGTGAGTGGGGAGAGACAAGAAAGGAAACATTTGTTGCCATTAGATTAGGTGTCAGGTACTGTACTGACAAAAATTTGATATATATGATCTCGCTTAGTCTCAAAGTTACAATCAAATGGGTAGGTAAGATTATCTCCATTTTGCAGTTATGAAACAGACTCTAAAGGGTGAAGCAAACTCACCCAAGGTTGTAACAGCAGCATATTAGGGGAACCCTCCAAAGACAGTGCTTTGTCTCCTATACCAGCAGTGTCTGTTGAAACCATCCAGACATCTCTTGCATATGTAGATATCAGTAATGATCTCAATGACTAAGAGTTGAGAATTGTTCTAGGCACTTTATGTATACAAACTAATTTAATACTTGCAAGAACCCATGAGTTAGACGCTATTGTTATCCCCATTATATAGACAAGGAAACTGAGACACAAATGGGGCTGATAATTTATCCAAAGTGAAACCACTGGTAAGTAGAAGAGACAAGATTTGAACCTGAGAGTCTGGTTCAAAGCCCATGCTCTTAACCAATGTGTTATACATAAATAACCAGATAGATTATCCTATATAGACATAGATTAAATCACCTAGTCCACTTATTTTGCAAGACTTTATATCTACATATGTTTCTTTATTCATTCAGCAGTTATTGAGCTCCTTTCACATGCCAAATCCTATGTTCAGCACACCAAGGAGCCAAGGATATCCTTGGATCAGGGTAAGGGCCTGTCCTCAAGTCTGATGGGGAGACAAATAAATTAGTAAGTACAATGAGGTACAGGGAAACTGTCGGAGGGTTTGAGCAGAGGCACGCCATGATCTAAACTAAGTTTTACCATGATCATTCTGCCTGCTGTGTAGACTGTAAACCTTAGGAGGGTAAGGGTAGGAGTCAGAAGACCAGTGATGGTTGGTGCAATTGACCAACAGAAAGGCGCAATGGTGGCCTGAGTAGTTGCATCACAGCTCTGGTGTCACTGAGTTGGCTAAGAGCTCTATTTTAACACCCTGGGGAGTAAGGAGACCAGTGTTCCACAAACTCTTGGCTCCACCTTTAACTGACCCTGTTGGGTCTCTGGACAGGTCTTTTCAGCTGGACCAATGTGAGGTATGTGAGTCAGAGTGTCTCTAAGATGCCTGTCATTTCTAAAGTTGAATGCCATTACTCTGCTTACCTTCCAACAATGACTTTCTCTAGCTATCTAAACTCCATACCATGGCCTCATGATTCTGTCCCCCACAAAATTTTCTGCCACATCCTCTTCATTAAACTACTCCAGCCACACTGACTTCCTTTCTGTTCCTCAGATAGTCAAGCTTGTCCTTACCTCAGTGCCTTTTCATCTACTGTTTCTTCATCTTAAGAAGCACTTGCCCTAGATAATCACATGGCGAGGCCCTTCTCAACTTGGTCTTGGCTCAAATTTCATCTCTTCAGAGAAGCCATTTCTGACTACCCTAACTTAGATGGACCCCCAATCTGCCATATCGAATCTCCTAGTTTACACTTCTCCTAGAACTTCTAATAACTGAAATCATCTTATTTAGTTATTTATGTCCTTGTAGGTTGTTTTCTCAGTATAATGTCAATTTCATGAGAGCAGATTTATTGTGATTACCCAGTGCTTAGAATGGTGCGTGGTCAGTACATGTAGACACTCAATAAGTATTTGCTGAATGAATGAATGAATGAATGAGCCATCATTCAGCTTTCTGTAACACATAATCTAGAACAGAACATTTTCCATTTCCTGAATTAGAAAAAAAATTTAATATACATGATTAAAAGCACAGCTCTAAAGAAAAAAATGAACATGCATTCTCCTGAATTATTCTTTCTTCTTTTCTTTAAATCATGGAGCCATAGATTGTTCAAGTTGGATGAGAACTCCTTTAGTCTTTCGAGTCAAGCAGACTTGGATTCAAATGCCAGCTCTGTTGCTTCCTTCCTCCAAAAGCATTTATAGGTCACTTGGCCTCTTGAGCCTCAGTGCCCATGGCTATTAAGTGGGGGTAATAATGCCTATCTTGAAGGAGACATTAAATTGCATATTAGATACAAAGTGCCAGGATACAGCTGGTATTCAGTAAATGTTCATTCCTCCTCCTTCCACTGAAGGACCATGTCGGTGTTAGCCTGTTTTACTCTCCAGGCTGTGACCTTCTGAGGGCAGCCTTGCCCCAAAGACCTATATATGATAGACAAATGGTGGAACCCACTCCAAGGCCTTCATTTGGCAGAAGAGAAAACGGTAGCCCAGAGAGGCAAAGTGACTCTTCAGGTCACACAGCCTGTGAATGGCAGAGTGTGGCTTAGAGCGTGGCTTAACTTAAGAGCCCAGTGCTTTTTTTATTCCCCTTATACTTTGCTGCTCTGGTTTTATTCATTGTTCACACACAGCATTCTGAGTCCTGTCCTAGATTTTGTATGCATCCACACGGCTCCTCAAGCCCAAAGGAGATTTTTAGACTGTGAGGAAGCCTATGACAGAGCCAGTAAACAGAGCTGAAATACTTCACAAGCTTTATAAAAAGTGTTTACACACAGGCTTACTATGGGCTCATAATGGTAAACTGTCTGTGAAATAAGTTCTCAGCTGACTGGACATATAGGCAGAGCCACACTGTTGTATTCACCAGCCCCTGACTGTGCTCCTGTATCATTCTGTTCAGTTCACAATGCTTTTCTGACGCTACCTTGGTGTCTGGCCTTGTGCTGGGCTCTGGACCCCCGAAGACCAGTGAGACCAGTTTGAGGGGTGAGAGCAGACTTGTATTGTACATAGACGATGACCACACAATGTAATCTGAGCCAAGACAGAGAAATGCAGGAAACTGGGGGAGCCCCAAGGAGGGACCTCTAGTCCAACCTATTAGAAGGCTGCAGGGAGGGCTTCCTGGAAAAGATGAATCTGAATTTCATTTTTTTCCTATGTGTGGAGTATTCCCTTGTTCTGGTATCATGGCTTTCACTAAATCTGGAAAACATGTGGTTGAGAAGAAATGAACTACCCCCAAAGACTTTAATTTTTGCTTCTTGGTGGTTCGGGTAATCCTGATTTGCCTGTGGGATCCTGATGCGGGCATTTTTGCCATAATGTCATATGTATGAACCTGAAAACAAAACAAAACAAAGTAAAACAAAATCCTTTGGCAAAATCTTGTGGCGTAAAAATTATAGGGTTTAACAAAAAAAATGACTTTGGGGTAGACCACTTAAAACTTATGGGGCTTTGTAAGGAGAGCTCTAACAAAAACAGCACCAATCCTAGTAAAACAGCAGGAAGGCTAATCACTGTCAGCTCATGGTCACTTCATCCTTCCAGCCTTAAACCTGAGGCTTTGTACTTCCTCCCAGAAGCAAGACCTTGACGGGAATCGCCTCTAACAGAGACTGGATTTATCGAAGAGGAAGATCTGATCTAAGATTTAGACTTCAAAAACTAAAAACTTTTTCATAAATATAAGAGGAAGTATCTCCACAGCTTCTTCATCTGCACTCCTGCTTCCCCAGAGAGCCTAACGTAGTGGAAAGGATAGTGGTTCTTGAAGCCACTAAATCAGCAACAACTTGCATCAGAGAAAATCACTTCTGCAAGATTTTTAGCATTTTTTAAGGTCTTCGTAAACTTCTACGGCTTCCTCTTTAGTTGTGAGAAAGCATGTTCCTAATTGCTTCGAAACATGAGGATAATGGAATATATTGCATATGAATCAATACGACTTCTGTATAGCATGGACACTGCCCTCTTCACCACTTGTGTGTGAGCCATTTCAGGTTCATACATATGGCATATGGCACATTTTGAATATTCCTTGAGGGGGGGGGGTTAAAGTAGCTTTTTCTTCATGTAGTTTTCATAGAACCTCTAGCCTCTCCTTTCTTCCTGCTAATGGTCAGAGCTCTCTCATCCTTCACAATGCATAAGACCTTTTATGACAGACACTCTTGCACACTGTTTTCTTCAACCATCATGATAGTTTTGTGGATTAAGATGTGTAAGTGACAGGCACCACCCCCACCACTCCATCTAGGGAGGAAGGAAGAGGGATTTAACCACCCCAGAGGGTTCCCAGGCGTAAGATTTCTGCCAGACACCTGCCATATGCCACCTAATTTCATCCTCACAACATCGAGGTGAGGCCAAGGAGGGCTTATTTCTCAGACAGTTTGATGTTGTCTTTACTTTTCAGGGGAAGAGACAGAGGCTCGGAGATGTTTAAGGTCATCTAGTTGAGAAGTGACAAGGCAAGAATGGAACCCAACCCTCTCTGAAGATAACACCTGTGGTCTTTCAGGGAGCCAAACTACCACTGGCAACATAATGGATGGACTATAGAACAGCCCTTGAAATTCTGAATGCCTCCAGGCCCAGAGCAGGAAGCTCACATCTCAGCAGGACCATGTGAATAATGATTCCAATTTAGTGAACATTTATTATAAGTCAGGCACTGTGCCAAATGCCCTGTAGTATTATCTCTCTACACTTAGCCCAAGCCCTGTGAAATAAGAATTTTAAAACTCAATTTTCAAGTGAGGAACCTGAGGCCAAGAGAAGTTCAGCACCTTGCCCCAGAGGCTTATTAAGCCAAGAGTGGGGATCTGAATCCACACTTCACTGATTCCTGTGAATCTAAGGGGTTTTGGAATCAATGGAGCCTGACAGGGCTGAGACAACTTCCTGTTTGTCTCAGAGTATGCAGGAGACTCTAAAGACTAAGGGCAAACAACCTACACAGGACATGCTAAGAGACTAAAACCTCACCAAGAAGATACACAGAAGGCTGAGACCTCAGTGAATAAAGAAAGAGGTGATGAGGATGTCAATGGAGAGTGGACAGTATTGTTCATTTCTGCCCCTGCCTGCACCCCATCTCGACCCTCACATGGGAAGGGGAAAGGGGAGCTTCTTCTTTACTTAAGCCAACTGAGGGGGGACTTCCAGGGAATTGTCTAGAGTACATGGCCTGTATGCCTTGACAGTTAGGGGGTGTAGGGACTGGTCTCTGACCCACACCTGAAAATGTCTACTAGCAGGAACCTCAGCTAGAGTGCACACTGGTGGCCGAGTGATGAGATGGGGGTGCTTTGGGACCAGCCCAGATTCTGGCTGAGCCGGAATGGCTGGGGTTTCCCATTGGCTTCCCATGGGCCAGATAAGTCGCCATGGAGAGGAATTGAATTAAGAGAACCAGCTAGAAGGGCGGGTGACCCCTCGGAGGGGACGAATGGGCTGAGTTGAAGGTAAAGGCACAGATTTCAGCCAGGGAAGACAAAGTCAAGAGACTTTCTCAGGAATGGGGAAGGTCTGTGAGGAACCTGCAAACCCTCCCACAAGACAAATGCCAATGATTTCACACAGCTATCTTGAATAAGGCCCCAATGCCAAGTTATATCTTCACCCGTCCAGTTAGACATTGTATGCTCATTTTCTCTCCTGTCCTTGGAATGAGGAAGGGAAGACCAACAACAGCTGGAGAAAGGGGGTAGAGATGCCCAGCCCACCCAGGGGACCCACTTAGATACCACTGAACTAGATGCCACATCCCTTTGGACACTGAACTCGGTGACTCCCTTCTGGGAAAAGTCATTCAAAATAGTTATTTTATTTGTAGTGATGAAATACTCCCCATCTGGAATGAATCACTTTTTTTTTCTTTACATTAGTAAGTTTCAGTCTAATATAACTTTAAATATATTTAATGGCAAATAAATAATTGTCATTCCTTTGCTCTGGAATAAGAACGGGAGGAGCCTGTTGCTTTAAATTAATATCTAGTTACACTGTGGCTGTTCAGTCTCATCCCTTACCTTCTGTGAGCACAGATGTGCCTGATGGAAAAGGCTGGCTCTGGGCAGGGATCCGCATGTGCCACAGACGGGAGGAGGCTGTAGCATGGTGGAATCTAGCCCTGGGCATCAAGTTATCACACTGAGCAGGAACTTTCTCATGCTCCTGGGAGATGGTGTAAAGTGTTGTGTGTATAAAGAAAATGCCCATCCTCTTAAGCAGGGCTCACAGGTCACTGTATCTCTGTGAGGTCCCAAGGGAACTGTGTCAAGCTATCCAAGCCCAAGGGAGATCACAGACAAACATCGCTTACTTTGGGATGAGTGGGAAGCATATTGCTCTTACAAATTTTTTAATTTTTCCTTTTCCATATACGTATCCATTTGTAAACAGACATTTACTGGCATCACTATGAGCCAGGCACTGTGCTCTGTTCTGTGTATAACTTTCAGATTTAAGAGGCTTTTGGGAAAACGAGAAAAATCACCTCATTAAATGTACATGTCGATTTCCAGATACATCTTGATTTTGAAAAACAACACAAGGAGAACAATGCATGTCTTAGAGGTGAGGAGCCATGGCAGCTCTCTGGGACAGGACTGCTCTGGTGCCATCCTGGTCTCACCTGGCCTGTCTCCAGAGCTGGACTCTGCACCGGGTTCCTCCACCTTGGCCAGGACCCAGGAATTTAATAAATGCCTGGAACCGTGGGAATCAAATGCTCAGGACTCTGCCAAGGCCTACCAGCCCATCTGGGCAAGCCCTGGATGGCAGAACAGGGTGGGGTCCGTGTCTCCAGATGGCTCCTGTGGACAGCTCAGTTTCTGGAAGCAGTCTGTGAATGCTCTCCCACTGACACCTCAGGCTTTGCTGGGACTAAGGGATCCAAGATGGATGATAATAGGATACAGTGAATTTCTTAAATTTTATTTTATTCTCTTTATGTAAGTCATATAGATTCCTTGTGAAAAAGTGGAAAAATACAGAGGTAAAAGAAAAATAGGTATAAATCCTGCTACCCAGAAATAAGCATTTTTATCATTTTGGTGTGAAAACTGATCCACTTTCCCCCATCTTCCCCCTGCCTGCTTGCTGCTAGCTCAACATACACATGCACGCATACTCCACATGTGTGACATATCACATACACAAATCACACACGTATGCACACACAACAAACAAAACACATGCACACACATGCCACACATATAACAGATACAAAACACATGCACAAAAATACACACACACAGCACACACACAGCACACACATGCTTACATATCACACACATATATGCACCACATAGATACCACAGACACATGCAAATATATCCTCCCAGATGCCCCACACACATTAAAGAGAACTAGATACTCTAATAAAACCCTTACTAGAATGGTCTGAGTCATTCCTTTATTTGAGGGAAAGAACCAAGGAGTAGAAGTTTCTAAGCCTCAATGAGTCTAAAAACCACTTAAGACCCCTGTTAAAAGCATGGATTACTGGTCCCACCCCCAAGGATTCTGATTCAGCAGGTCTGGGGCAGAGGGCGGGGAGGATGGATCTCAGGAAGGAGCCTCCGTCTCTGTGCTGGGGGCTGGATTTCTGTGGGACTGGAGCAGAGGAGGCTGAGAGGCTTGTGAGAAGGAGGCTCCTGGAGGAAGAGCTGTGACTCTCAGAGGAAGAAACGGGCGGTTAGAAACTTGGGTGTGCCCTGAGGGAACCTCTTCCTTTTATGAAAAATCCCAAGGGTTCCCTTTCTATTGCAGGGAAATGTCAAGAGAATGAGAGCTTTAACCTTCTCTTTAGACATTGTAGTGTCTTTTAAGATTGTCCCAATCCTTCTGTGCCGAAAGGTTTATCCCTTCTCTGGTTGGGTGTGTAATCTTAGGGCAACCAAAGGGACAGAGCCCTGTTCTTTTCCATCTCCTCCAGCGCTGCAGTGGAGAAGGATGGTCACCACGCCACAGGGGGGCTGCAGTCCAGGTCCCAGGCAGAGACCTGGAGTCCAGTGGGCAGTGGCCTTAAACAGCAAAGGGTGCTTCTGGGTGGACAAGTCAAGAGAGGCTAGAAGACTGAAGCTCCTCTGACTCCTGCCTGTTAAAAAGAGTTTTACTTTTGAAAGGAGAAAAAGAGAAAGATGCCATGGGTACCAGACCACTTGTAGCCCACTTGGTGCCTTTGTGAAAATTAGAAAAAGGCACCATTCCTCAACATACCTCACTTCCATCTGTCACAAAATGTTATAATATTTTGAGAAAAAAAGCACTTGAGTACCGTCCACCAGAAACTGTCATAACAAACATAGAACCCTTAGTAGCGAAGGGCATGTCCTTGGAGCGCTGTGACATACTGCATGACTGCATGTGACAACCTTGCTTCCAGGTCTCGATGAGTTTTACAGATGAGGAAGCTGAATTGAGAGAGGGTGAATAATTTGACTAGGGTCACACAGCCAGTTCGAGGTAGATTCAAACTCAGCCAGTCTGACTTCGAGCCCAAGCTCTGCACTGTCAGGCCACGCTGCTTTCACTGGAAATGTTTGATTCTCCCTCATCTCCCTGACACAACCTTCATTATTATCCTTACAACGTCAAATTTTAAATTTCAAATTTCATCTCACTCAAGATGCCTTCTTTGACCTGACCAAGTCCAGCTGGCCTTTTCCTCTTTTGTTCCACAGTCCCCACTCCTGGACTTTACCCAGTCTTCTGTTGAAGCTTTATTTTACCGAAAAAATTTGGGAAGTTTAAAGTGTGTCTCTACCCTCAGACTGAAAAATTCATCAAGGGCTGCTGGGGAGATGGAGGAGTGCCAGTTCTGTGCCCCCAGAGCCTGGCACTGATCCTCGCACAGAGGAGCAGCTCGCTGATGATGGATGAAAAGAACTGAAATGAATTTGCATCTAAGAGGATTGAACCCAATGCTCTCCCAGGACCCCTCCAGCTCTGACCTTCATGAGTGCATGACTCCGCATTTGATTCTAAACCTCTGCCAATGCTGGGGGGCAGAAACCACAGTGGTGCAGAACAGACAGAGGCAGGATGAAGAGGAATTGCCAGAAAATAGCAGCTACGTCTGCTGAGAAGATGTCAGAATGATTAGATGGAAATTGGTCTAGAAATCGTGGAGCTTCTTGGAAGCCTCACATGAGCCCATCAAATACCACTGAATGCCCGTGGATCCCCAGGCAGAGCAGCCGGAGAAGGTGTCAAGGTCATTGTCAAGATGGAAATCCCCCAGATGCGCCTACATTAATAGGTTTTCAGGAAAGAAAAATAAACAAAACAAAAACAAAAAACAAAAAAAACTATGAGTTGCCATTCTGGAATCCAACAACATTAATAACATTCTCACTAGAGAAAGGTCAGGGGCTTTCTCCAAGGACATTCCCTGTGTGTGGAACTTCTGGAGACAAGTATAAGAAATTAATAAGTTTGGAAGGGTGACAAGGCACAGCTAGTGAGGCCCCCAGTTCTATCTCCTTCTCTTCACTCAGTGAACTGTCACTGAGCTGCCACCATGGACTGGACTCTGCCACAGGGAAGAGCAGGACTCAGCTGGATCTCCAGGGGCCAGTGGTGTCTCTTGCCCTTTTGGATTTTACTAGGACTGAACTCTGCTAACCTGGGGCAGCTGATTACGGTGACTAGAACTGGTATTGTCATTAATTTCTTTATAATCCTTTTGAGTTCACTTGTTATTTGAAAAAGAGAATTCCCAAATGTATTTAAAAAATACATTCATAAAGTTGATCCCACCCCTGCACTAATTCATTCAATCCGTTTTCACTGCACATCTATCATGTGCTCCTGGACCAACTCAACAGCACCTTGCCTTTGTCCTTTTCCTCTTCCACACTCGTGGCCTCGGCAGGTTAACTTCAACCCACTTGGAGTGAGCTCCCAGAACTCTCCTAGGTCAGAGATCTTCATGCAATTTATGGTGTCCTCAGTCCCACATGGATCGGGACCCAAGAATCGAAAGGGATTGTGCCACTCAGAACCCAGAGAAGCAGACACTCTGCTGTTGCTGCCTGGACCCTAGGGGCTGCTTCCCCAACATGACTGAACACCCAGGCAGAGTTGGGGCACACATATGGGGGCAGAAGTATCTTTAGACCCCTTGGTATTGCTCTAAGAGACTGTCTGTCCAGACTCCATACTTTTTCATAGCAGAGAACATAGATAAATAACTTTTGTTGTTCCCTATGGAAGAATGAGGAATATACACAAAGATAGTAAAAAATCCTGTGATTCATCATCAAGAGATAACCACTTTTAACATTTTGATATTTATTATTTCAGTTTAAAAAAAATTCATATCCAGACACATACATCTATTTTTTATAGAAATAGGGTTATTCTGCAATTCTTTTTTATGACCCCCCCCTCACTTTCAAAGCATAAATAATTGTAACTGTTTCCCCATATCTTATATTTCATAATATTGCCTGGTATGGATGTAACAGCTTTTTAAAACTTACTCCTGTTTTCACATTTAAGTAACTTATAATGTTTTTCCTACTAAGCAAAAGGTGAATTTTTAAAAAGATGATTGCCATTTCCTGCTAACTCACTATGTTTCCCTCTCCCCTGCTAGTTCCTTTTGTATTTCCACCACCAACTTGTCAGCCAAGCCAGAACTCTGGAGTCAGCCCTGACCTCTTCCTGTTTTTACCCCCACACCCAGTCAGTCACCAGTCATCAAGTGGTCTCTTCTTCTCTGGACCGTCAGCCCTAGTTCAGACCTCATCGTTCTCTCTGGACCATCACAAAAGCCGGGCCTCCTAGCGACCCCCTCAATTCCTCCTCCTTTCTATTTTGAATCATCTTAAAACCAGGATGATACTCAGTTTACTCACCTACCATCCTCAAGGGCAGAGAAAGAAGCCAAAAGCTCTTAGTCTTGGCAGAGGAGGAAACTGTGTTTAATGGAAATCACTGTACCTGTGTTTTAGAGAGGCAGGTCTCCAGGGAATAGGGGAGAAATTGGTGACGGGTCATCAGAACGAGAAAGGACTTCTGAATTGCTTGGGTGCCTTTGGGAATCCTGGGGGTCAGGGCGATGACTAGACTGGCTCTGCTATTGGGAGCTCAGCCTCTGGCCCTTCTTCTGTCCACACTGTCTTTCACAGGTCCTCACTCCAGAAAGAGTGATGCAGGACAAGGCAAATTCCCTGAGTGTGGGCGGAGCTCAATTCCAGCGCTGAGAGTGAAAGGGTTCTTGACTGTACACAGGAATGAATTCAAACACACACCAGAGTTAGGATTAAAAAGTAAGTTTATTAGAGAAGGATTGAAAAAAGGCCAAGACAGAAAAAGCAAAGACAAAAAGCCAAGACAGGAAGCAAAGACAAGAAAAAGCCCTAAGTGTTCGGGAAATTCAGTTTATATACTATTCTTAGTTTCTATAAATTACAGTTCAAGTGCTTAGTTTACCCATTTTCCTTTGATGGTATGGGCATACAGTGTGAAAGGATGAGTGTATGTAGTGTGAAAAGGTAAGAATATGAAGCATGAAAGGCCTGCTGGCAATTCCTAGGCTTTGATCCATAGGTTCCCCATGATTTTAGCCATAGGGAATGAATGATTTTATTTGGCGTAGGGCGTGACTTAAAGACTCTGTTTTTCTGTTTTCCCTTCACAGTATGGGTAAATGGTTTGTTAGCAATCCCAGTAGAAATTATCCTTTGTTCTTCAGATTTCCTTGTGGTCTAGACTTAGGGCTGATCAGCACATCGCAGTCTCTGAATATAGTTTGACTTAACTTTTAGTTCTCTTGCCTCCTCCCTACATTAGGAAGAGTGGGACCCAGGCCCTCCTAGGAGAAGCTCAAAATGGGGTGTTAAAAGCTTGATTCTGCGGAAGATGAGCCCTTCAGAGCAGGAAAGGCTGTGCATGGTTGAGGTGCCTGCAATGGCATATAGATCCAACTTGTGAGCTCTGTAATCCTGTCACTTTGGCTCAAGACCCTTCTTTAGTCCTGAGATGTGACACTGCCTTTTGGGTGAAGAGAAAAATGACTTTATGTTTTCCTTCTAACCAGGGTGACTCAGACTTTAGAAAGGCCTGAAAGGCCTTTTATTCCAGCTTCTCTGTGCTCTGCTTCATGTTCTTTCCCCAGGGTATGGCAAACAATGCCAGCTACTTCCCAGTCCCTGACTTCACGGGAAGTCTTTGTCTACACACAGATTTTTTAGAAAGCTCTTCTTGAACCACAAGGGGGAAGCCCTTTCTCACATCCATGCCTTGGCTTTGTAAGTCAACTATGTGGTTCCCCATCTTGCCCACCAGGGCAAATTCTCATTTTCTTCTTCAAATCCCAGCCCACGGTCACTTCCACACAGGCTGAGTTGATTCCATTTCTTTTGGAATTTCCCACAATGCCCTGAGCTTTCCTTTATCATTCCCAATTGTTGGTTTACTCTTCTGCATTCTGGCCCCTTTCCCCACCCTTGCTTTTGCTCCATGGGCACTCCTGAAGTAGTACCCTGGCTCATTCATCTCCCTATCCTTAGTGCCTGGCCCTGGGCTTGGCCAAGAGAAGAAGAATGAATGAATGAATGAATGACCGAGAAGGGAAGAAAAGAGGATCTCAGGTCACTTTAAACAGAAATAGCTCCTGTACCACCTCTGCTTTCTCAGGTCCCTGATTTTACTGGATCTTCACAGCAGCCCTGACATGGTTTAGGGTAGGGACCTGCACTCTGGTTGGCAAATTAGGAAGCTGAGGTCCCAAGGAAGAAATGACTTGCTCAAGGTCACCTCAGAACCTCTTGTGAGAGGCCAGGAATTGTTTCCTTCCTTCCTCACATTCTCGCCTCAGTTCCTCCCACTTGATGCATTTCCTTCAGGGCTAAAAGAACAAAGCTTGGATTCCTGGTGGGACCTGAGGGATTTTGGAGGCCTGAAAGTAGTTGTGGGCAGTGAAGTATGTGGGTGGAGTGTATGCAGACTCCTCTGTGTGTGTGTGTGCGTGGGGAGGTGATTATGGCTCCCAGAGAACCCCCAAGTTGGTTTGGCACTGAGATCTTCCCCATGTCTCCTTTCCACTTCCTTCTCTTGAAAGGGGGAGCCCAGGTGGTCACCCAATGTCCAGGTAGCTCCAGCCATATCAACAGAGTCAACAGAGTGCTATACCATGGCAGACACTCAGTAATCTGAAATTATTGTGTGACTTTAGGTACGTCACTTAACTTCTCTGGGTTTTAGGGTCTGAATCTAGAAAATTAGAAGCTTGGAGTCCTATCTCTAGGAACTAGGCACAGAGATGGGATTGTTGTCTTCCAAAATCTACAGATTTATCGAGTACTTGAATTTCACCAGTTTTGCATGTATTCATTTGTGTGTGTGTGTGTATGTGTGTGTGTGTGTGGCTCTGTGCAATGTTATCACTGGTACAGATTCATGTAATGACTACCACAATAAAAATACATTACCACAAGGCTTCCTCCTGTTAACCCTTTATAAACAAACCTCTTCCCTTCCCCTTCCCCCCACTTCTAACCCCTGGCAACCACTAATCTGTTCTCCATCTCTATAATTTTTTTAAAGAATATTATGCAAATACAATAATATGGCATGTACCCTCTTGGGACTGCCTTTTATAACTCAGCATAATTCACTTGAAATCTATCCAAGTTGTTGCATATAACAATAATTTATTACTTTCTTTGCTGTGTAGTATTCCATAGTATGGATATACCACAGTCTGTTTAACCATTTGCCTATTGAAGAACATTTTTTTTTTCACTTTTTGACTATTACAAATTACTATTATAAATATTTGTGTACAGGTTTTGTGTGAACATAAGTTTCCATTTCTCTGAGATGAGTGTCCATGACCGTGATTGTAGGGTCATATGGAGAGTGTATTGTTTAGTTGTATAACAAACTGTTAAGCTGTTTTCCAAAATAGCTGTTCCCTGTTGCATTTCCATCAGCGATGCATGAGTGATCCAGTTTCTCTACATCTTCGGTGTTGTCACTATTTTTTATTTTAGCCATTCTGATAGGCGAGTGGTGATATATCATTGTGGCTTTAATTTTTCATTTTACTGATGGCCACTGATGTTGAACATCTTTTCACGAGTTAATTTGTCAACTGTATCTTCTTCAGTGAAGTGTCTGTTCATGGGAATTTTGGGGGGAGGAACCCATTTTCTATCTTTTTATTGTTGTGATTTGAATGTTCTTTATATATTCTAGATACAAGTCTTTTGTCAGGTATGTGGTTTCCAACTATTTTATCCAAGTCTGTATTTTGATTTTTCATCTTCTTCACAGAATCTTTCACAGAGCAAAAATTAAAATTTTGATGAGGTCTATTTTATCAATTTTTAAAAATAAATTGTGCTTTTGATATCAAATTTTAAAATTTCTTTGCCCAGCCCTTGATCTTGAAGATTTTCTCGTTTATTTTCTGAAAGTTGTATAATTTTATGTGTTATGTTTAAGTCTATGATCCGTTTTGAGTCAATTTTGTAAAAAGTGTGAAGTTTGCATTAAGATTTTTGTTTGTTTTTGTTTTTGACTATGTGCAGCTTAATTTTTAATGGTTGGCTAACAGTCTATCCTTAGCTATATCCTAAGTTACTTAAACAGCCACCTTATTGATGAATCTTTAGATCCTGTTCAGTATTTTTACTATTGAGGCAAAACACAAGCAATGAATATCCTTGTAGCTAAACCTTTTACTTCTCCATGCTTGTTTCATAAGAAACACACTTCAGAAGTAGAGTCAGTGTGGCGATTTTTAGGGCATTGGGTATGTGTTGCCAAACTGCCCTTCAGCAAAGCCCGTGCCAATGTTCTCTCTCTCAAGCTGAGCACGAAATAGCCTATTTTCCCACCCCTGTCTCCAAGGATGGACCACCTCCTGGAAACAGAACAAAACAGTGCACATGGGATCTCCATGGTGTTTTAATTCGTATTTCTTTGATTACTAAAGACAATTTGGTGGAGGGGGCCAGACGTATGTGGATTGTGTGCTCGCCTGTCCTTTCCTCCTTCCTTGTCTATGCCTTCTCACTTATCCATTCTCATCGGGCCAGGGGGCCAGGACCAATGGATGTATGGCCCTGGACAAACCACATACCTCTTCTCCGACTCTGTTTCCTCTTTTGTAAAGGGAGCTAAGAATTCCATCCTAGCTCCTCACAAGATTTTTATGAAGGTCAAAACATATCATGGACATGCAATTGCTTTGAAATATTACATGCTGTTCAGATGGTAGATAGGCATTACTAACTTCATTGTTACTTTTAGTTCCTTTTCCTCCATAATTTCTGGCTACCCTTTGCATTCATATAATTTATCAGTGCCCCCCGCTGAGTGTCAGTGAAATAATGACCCAATCCTCACTTGGGTCCAAATTTGACTTAATGGCATAGGGGCCAGGAGGGAGAGGGTTTAAGTACTAGTGTGGCACCAGTATTGCCCAGTCAAAAGCTACACGTGACCCTGTCCTGGGATACATACCCTTGGGAAGTGGAGGAAGTTGTTGACGCTACCTGAGGCTCTCAGTGTGCTAGGCCATGAAATGAAGGTTCTGAGCATGGTGTAAATGTGTTGTAAACAGTGTTAATATCCCCACTTTTCAGTGAGGGAACTGGAGCTCAGTGGGTAAAATGCCTTGTCTGGGTGATGCCACTAGAAAGTGGCAGGAGTGGTTGGGATGCAAGGTACCCCCAACTGCCCCTGCCACCCTGATTTGAGAGGCAAAATGTTTTCCTTGCTGACCCACCTTCATGCCTGGGTATCCCCACATAACTAAGTGTTTTCAGTTAAATCTCTGAGGTCTCTATTAAAAAGTCATGGACTTGGGGAAGGTGGGGGGACTACGCTGTGCCCCCATCCTCCATGAGCAGTAGCCAGTGAGCCATTCTTGGGTTTATCTTTTGCTGAACGGGGTACCATGAGGGGCAGAGAGGACGCCTGGGCTGGAAGGTTGGAGGATCCAGGTTCAAATCCAGGAGCAATCAGCTGGGTGACCTTGAGCAGGTTACCCAAGAAAGGACAAAATGAAGACTTGGGCCTACAGGAAGCTCTGAGGAGCTTCCCAACCCAGAGTAACCTTGGCCAGGAGAACAACAAACAGTGATGACTAGAAGCTGATCCCAACTGACCCTGCTCAAAGGTCAGTGGATTTGGCTGGAGCCAGGATCAAAGCAGTTGGACCACTGGCCTGTATGACCTCAAGTCCCTTCCGAGGTCCCCACCAAACCCCAGCCTTGGCTTCTGTGAGGGAAGAACCAGGGACACTAACACTTTGGTATTCTTTGTTTTTGGTTCTGTAAGATTAGGATTCTACTTTCCATTTTATGACCTTAGCAGTTTGTTTATGGGCTCCAGAATCAGGCAGACTTGCTTTTAAAATTTGTACTCTCTGTGTGACCATGGCCTAATTACTTAACCTCTCTGAGTCCCACTTTTCTCATCTGTCAAACATCTTTTTGTATAGTGAGAATGAAATAAGTCAATATATATGCATTGACTATTTGATGAATTTTGAAAACCACCTGAATAAATGTTAGTTTTAAAAGTTTGTAAATTACAAAGATTGGTAGTTATTTTATTAGAGGGGATGTGAAGGCAATGAAGTTCTTGATGATTACCAAAAGCCACTGCTCATTCAGACTTCTGCTTCTGAGTTTGCCCTCCCCTCTCTCCTTCTGGGGACGCCTCAAGAACAGGGAGGGAAGAACCCGCTGAGAAAGGAAAGGGGAGTCCAACACGCAGCGCCCTCTGGTGGGGAGACAGCTATGACAGGTCAGAAACCTGGATTCCCCTCCCAGCTTGGCCTGCCCCTCAATTCTTGCAGGGTTCCTCAGTTTGCCTCTCTGTTAAATGAACTTGCCACCTTGCATTGCAGTCTACAGGGAGTGGCTGGGGCCAGAGCTTGGTCCACCTCTTGGGTTTGGTCCATCTCTGGGTGCCCTGTGGTCAGGGCTGTGGCGTCTTTTTGACAAACACAGGGCTTAAAAGTGTTTGTGGAAGTGGACCCTGAGCATCGAGGCCCAGGGGCTTGCACCCTGGGCTGCCCTAATCCTTTGAGTCACTCTCTCAGCATCCTGTTGCCTTTGTCCCAGAGTTTTATTATTCTTGTCAACTCTCACCCCCATCTCCTAGCCAATGGGCTTCTCACCAAATGATTTAGCTTCCTGCCAGGGTTAAGCAAGCTCTTTGGGCAGGTCTACCAGCCAAGTAAATTATATTTGTTCTCTCTCTCTCTCTCTCTCTCTCTCTCTCTTGAATC